>NW_027590230.1:492500-624637 GCF_964213995.1 Mustelus asterias
TTTTGCCTGTATTTAGTAATTAGTGACTTCATATCTCACAGGGAGATTAATAAAACTTTTTTCCAATTGACAGGGACAGCTCAATGGACAAAACTGGTGTGAGAAAGGGGCAAATCCTTTGAAGTTGGAGGCAGAGAGGAGGCTTTGTTCAACTTCCATTCTTTCCCTGTCTTCAGCAGGCTGGGCAGGAAGTGTGAGCAGAGAGGGTGGGATAGACAGACACACACTGACACAATCTCCAATCCACTCACTCACGCATCCCCATTCCCCCTCCACTCGCTGGGTTGTGGGGAGCGGCTGCAAGGATTTTCAGGGCTGTTGTGGGGGGGTCAGGGGTTTTTTGAAATGGACGAACACGACCTACAGGGGAAAAGAAATAAAGTTTGAAACTAAACTAAAGAAACTAAAGACAGGAACTTGCAGAATCCATTGCCGGCCTGCATTAACATATCAAGAGTCAGTCTGACATTGCCACAAACTCCTCTGGGGTGAGAGGGGGAGGGGGGGGGGGGTGAATTAGCATCTCAATAGAGAGACAGACATTGTAAACATGTCAGAGACTCAGGGTAGGGTTTGCATCCAGCACACTCAGGATAAATGTGAATCTGAGAGCCTTCAGTCCCCACACCAATTATCCCCCTGCACTGAAAACATTCCCACTCTGATTCAGTGTGTGTGTGTGTCAGTGTGTGTGTCAATCTGCTTTCTGACCTGTGCTTTGCTTGAGTGGGCATGATGCTGAATGGACTTGAATGGAAATGCTGGACTCCTCGCTGTGATATGTTGTGTGTCTTATTGTTAAAATGGCCTTGTCTCTTTTTCTCTCTCTTTTTAACCAATTTTTATCTCTCTTTCTCCTGAGGAATTTTGAAAACTGGGGATGTGTGGCGGATCCAAAGGACGGGAATGTTTGTGACCAGGACGAGGGAGAGGAGCTTCTTCCAGAGGGAGGGCTGACTGAGGCTTCACCCGGGTGAGTTGTGTGTGTTCATTACCCTGATCCAGATTTAATGTTTCATATCAGAGGGAGCGAGATCTGAATGAGAGTGGAATAGAGAGACAGAGAGAAACACACAGGGAGGGAACTGTCTCAATCTCTTTAGTCTCTGCTTTACAACTGACTTGTTGTGTTTGGGTGTCACTGAGAGATTGTGTAACTGAGGGGAGATCCTGGGTTTTTGCTGTTGTATTTAATTTAAATAATTTCTTGTATTTTAATTATTTTCTCTCTCTTTCTTTCCCCAAGAATTAATGTTTAGATTTTACTGAGAGATTGTGTAACTGAGAAGGGGGAATCCTGGGCTCTTGTGCGATTTAATTTAAACATTTTCTTGTATTTTAATTAATTATTTTCTCTTCTCCCCAGGAATTTGAATTTTGAAGACTGCAATGGGACTCGGAATCCTTGGACAAGGGGCTTTTCTCCAGAGGAGGATGGATGGACTGAGGCCTGTTCTATAGGCCGCATGTGAGTTGTTATCTCTTTATTACCCCAATCCAGGTTTAATTTTAATCTCGCTTCCTCGGATGAAGCAGTTCTAGTTAGATTGTGGGATGTGGGAGGGCTGGAGTTTGAAACCCTGGGGTTAAAACAACCCGGCTTTGCAATTAGTCACAAACATGTTAACCCTTTGGTGGGTGGCAAAGAGTAAATTAAATATCTGTAATACGAAACTGTCTAAAAGTTTGATATAAATCCAAAATAACAGGGGTGGGAGAGAGTGATTTACCCGAATGTTAAATACTTTCACAGAGGACATTACAATTCAATTTTCTGAAGTTCAGCCTTTACATTTATCTTCCCCTCTACAGCTTTCTTCCCCATTCTGTCTATTTCTCTCTGCCTTTCTCTCTGTCTCCCCCTCCAGTACTTTTTCCCATCTTCAGCTTTCTCTCCCTTCCTGTCTCTTTCCACTCATCTCTCTCTCTCTCTCTCTCTCGAGCATTCTTCCATATCTGTCTATCACTCTCCAGAATGTCTCTCTCTCTCTCTGGCTCCATCTTTCTTTGTGTCTCTTTAAATCTTTAATCAATAAAAACTCTCCGTTATTGTAAACAGGGAGACAGGAATATGGCATCGCTCATTTCAATGCAGAATACATGAGAGACTGCAATGGGACTCAGAATCCTTGGACAAGGGGCTTTTCTCCAGAGGAGGATGGATGGACTGAGGCCTGTTCTATAGGCCGCATGTGAGTTGTCATCTCTTTATTACCCCGATCCAGGTTTAATTTTAATCTCGCTTCCTCGGATGAACCAGTCCTAGTTCGATTGTGGGGTGTGAGGGGGGCTGGAGTTTGAAATCCTGGGGTTAAAATATCCCCGCTTTGCAATTAGTTACAAACACATTAACCCTTAGGTGGGTGGCAAAGAGTTAATTAAATGTCTGTAATATGAACCTGTCTCAATTTGTTTTAAATCCAAGATAACAGGGATGGGAGACAGAGTGCTGTTCCTAATTGTTGAATAAAATTCACAGAGGCCTTTACAATTCAGTTTTCAGAAGTTTAGAATTTCATTTCGTCCTCTCTGCAGCTTTTCTACCATTCTGTCTATTTCTCTCTGCTTTCTCTCTCTCCATCCCTTTCCTTCCTCTATCTGTCTCTCTTTTTTATTCCCTCTCTCTCCCTCTTTTTCCCAGGAAATAATATTTTGTTGGACAATCTCTCTGTAAAATCTAAGAAGGGGGAATCCTGGGCTCTTGTGCTATTTAATTTAAACATTTTATTATATTTAAATTAATTATATTCTATCTCTCCCAAGGAATTAATATTTAGTTAGACAATGTCTCAGTGAGATCTTAGAAGGGGGAATCCTGGGGCTCTTGTGCTCTTTAATTTAGACATTTTCTTGTACTTTAATTAATTATTTTCTCTTCTCCCCAGGGATTTGAATTTAAGACTGCAACATGACTTGGAATCCTTGGACAAGGGGCTTTTCTCCAGAGGAGGATGGATGGACTGAGGCCTGTTCTATAGGCTGCAAGTGAGTTGTTATCTCTTATTTCCCTGATCCAGGTTTAATTTTAATCTCGCTTCCTCGGATGAACCAGTTCTGGTTCAATTGTGGGAAGTGGGGAGGCTGGAGTTTAAAACCCTGGGGTTAAAATATCCCGGCTTTGCAATTCGTTTGGTGGGTGGCAAAGAGGAAATTAAATATCTGTAATATGAAACTTTCTAAAAGTTTGATGCAAATCGAAAGTAACAGGGATGGGAGAGACTGACTTACCCGAATGTTAAATACGTTTCACAGAGGACATTACAATTCAATTTTCTGAAGTTCAGCCTTTACATTTATCTTCCCCTCTACAGCTTTCTTCCCCATTCTATTTCTCTCTGCTTTTCTCTCTGTCTCTCCCTCCAGTATTTTTCCCCTATCTTCAGCTTTCTCTCCCTTCCTGTTTCTTTCCATTCATCTCTCTCTCTCTCTCGAGCATTCTTCCATATCTATCACTCTCCAGAATCTCTCTCTCTCTCTCTTGAGCAGTCTTCCATATCTGTCCATCACTCACCAGAATCTCTCTCTCTCGAACATTCTTCCATATCTGTCTATCACTCTCCAGAATGTCTCTCTCTCTCTCTCTCTGCCTCCATCTTTCTTTGTGTCTCTTTAAACCTTTAATCAACAAAAACTGTGTTATTATAAACAGGGAGACAGGAATATGGCATCGCTCATTTCAATGCAGAGTACATGAGAGAGAGGGAAAGAAACAGCTATGGGCAGAGACAACGAGTGAGAAAGAGAGGGGACAGGGACAAGGATCTAGACAGGAACATCCATCTTTAAACTGAGTGAGAGAGACAGGAGCAGAGGGAGAAAAGAGAGGGAGATAGTGAAAGGGAGATGGAGGGAGTTGTAGAAACCAATCCCGGGAGGGCGATTTCAAAAAGTGTCCCGAAGGAATCAGCAGCCCCTTCCCAAACTGAAAGAGGGAGATTTTGCAGCTCCTGGAGTCTGAGAGGGAGACAGGGATGGACGGGGGGGGGGGGTTGTGGATATTTGATTCAGTTTTAGGAGATTCTGTTTGTAGATTTCTCTCTCTCTGTTCATGCCATTCTGATGTTTCTGAGAGATTGTGTAACTGAGAGGGGGGAATCCTGCGTTTCGGTGAGATTTAATTTAAATGGTTTCTTGTATTTAATTAATTTTCTCTCTCTCTTCCCCAATAATTCATATCTAGTTAGACAATCTCTCAGTAAAATCTCAGAAGGGGAATCCTGGCCTCTTGTGCTATTTAATTTAAACAATTTCTTGTATTTTAATTAATTATTTTCTTTCTCTCTTCTTCCCAGGAATTTGAATTTTGAAGACTGCAATGGGACTCGGAATCCTTGGACAAGGGGCTTTTCTCCAGAGGAGGATGGATGGACTGAGGCCTGTTCTATAGGCCGCACGTGAGTTGTCTCTTTCTTACCCTGATCCAGGTTTAATTTTAATCTCGCTTCCTCGGATGAACAAGTTCTGGTTCGATTGTGGGGTGTTTGGGGGGGCTGGAGTTTGAAACCCTGGAGTTAAAATATCCCGGCTTTGCAATTAGTCACAAACAGGTTAACCCTTTGGTGGGTGGCAAAGAGTAAATTATGTATGAAACTGTCTATAAGTTTGTTTTAAATCTAAAATAACGGGTCGGAGACAGAGCAATGAACCTAATTGTTGAATAAAATTCACAGAGGCCTTTACAATTCAGTTTACAGATGTTCAGATTTTCATTTCATCCTCTCCACAGCTTTTCCCCCAATCTGTCTATTTCTCTCTGCTTTTCTCTCCATTTCCTTCCTCTATCTGCCTCTCTTTATTCTCTCTCTCTCCCTCTTTTTCCCAGGAATTAATATTTAGTTGGACAATCTCTCAGTAAAACCTGGAAAGGGGCAATCCTGAGATTTTGTGGTGTGTAATTTTCATTCTGGCTGTCCCGGGGGGTTTGATTTCACTGTCTCAGCCCCTCTCTGCCTCTCTCTCTCTCTGTATAAACTTTTCCCAAATTACAAAACACTCAACACAGCTGACTGCAGCTTGTGGGATCTTACTGGGGATTTTGTTTTAAGAAGGGTGTTTTCTCAGAGGCAGTTTAAACCTTTCAGGGGACTGTGGGGAAGTCTCCAGACTTGGGACAACACACACACAGGGTTGGGGGCTGGGGGTGGCGGGCGGGGGGGAGGTGGGCAGTCAGGTATACTGGTATTCTGGGAGACTGATATTCCCAACAAGGGCCAGAGGTCTCAGTGCTGAAACATATTAAACTGTTCAAACAGAGGCAGGCAGAAAGCCATGAGGCTTCAGAGCTCCCTGTAGATGCAAAGGTAACTCCCATTGCCAAAAAGTAGCCACATGTGAACTGGAAACACCTTCCCTCAGCTTGTTACACACTGACCTTTCCACAACCCCAACATGTTTACAAACACTCGCTGCAGTTTCTGCAAACTTTGTATCAAACTGCCTCCCATTCTGCTCAATACTGACCCCCTCTCAACCTGGCACTGAACTAGTGTCTGGATTGAGACAGAGACACACAGACAGAGTTTTTAAAGTTGAAAGTTTTAAAGTTTGATTATTAGTGTCACAAGTAAGGCTTACATTAACACTGCAATGAAGTTACTGAGAGAGACAGAGAGAGGCAGAGACACACAGACAGAGACATAGATAAAGAGACAGAAAGAGACAG
The DNA here is from genome assembly GCF_964213995.1 of Mustelus asterias. Classification (NCBI taxonomy): domain Eukaryota; kingdom Metazoa; phylum Chordata; class Chondrichthyes; order Carcharhiniformes; family Triakidae; genus Mustelus; species Mustelus asterias. The sequence goes on from NW_027590230.1 coordinate 498,163, forward strand.
AGAGATAAAGAGACAGAGAGGATGTTTAAAGTTTTAAAGTTTGTTTATTCGTGTCACAAGTAAGGCTCACATTAACGCTGCAGTTACTGAGAGAGACAGAAAGAGAGAGTTTTTAAAGTTGAAAGATTTAAAGTTTATTTACTAGTGTCACAAGGCTGACATTAACACTGCAATGAAGTTAGTGAGAAAGACAGAGATAGAGGGAGCATCCAGAGTGGGTTCAGTAACACATTTATTTATCAGATATCTCTCTCTGTGACTCTTTAGCGATGAGATATTCAGCCAGGATGGTTTCACTGACCCTCTTCAGCAGGCAGATATTCTCAAATCCAGCCTAGGTCTCAGACACACACACACCACTCACACATTCCCTTTGCTCTGTCCAAGGGAATATTTTAATCCAGGAATTTCTATTTTATATTTACAGGGTGAGGGGGCGGGAGAAACTCAACTCAAAAATCCTGCAGTGTCTCCAAGCTGCTTTTAAATTTCAATTGAAACCCTGGGCCACATGGGAAGCTGCAGAGATTGGGAAACTTACCAAATCCAGTTTGTGTGTGTGAGTGTCCGCAGCTTTTGTGTCTTTGAACTTGTGAGGGTGCCAGGGAGAGAATGTCACTGTCTTCACCTCTCTCTCTGCCTCTCTGTATAAAAGAATCATCAAATTAAACCACACTCAATAATGCGACCAAACACAATTAATTATCAAATATCTGTCTCTCTCGCTTTATCTCTGTCTCTCCCCGTCTCTCTCTCTCCCTGTTCTCTCTCTCCCTGTCTCTTCTCGAGCAGAAACAGATGGAGACAGAGAGGCAGGGAGAGAGAGGAAGAGGGAGGGATGGAAACAGCTGGAGTTGTGGGTTAGATGCAGGGGCAGAGACACAGGCTGTTAGAGGGAGGGGGGGTTTCAGTGAGGGACAGGGTCTCCAGTTTAATTCTGAGGGTCCTGAGAGAGGGATTTCACTGTCTCAGCCCCTCTTTGGCTCCCTCACTCTGTATAAACAATTCCCAAATTAAAAAAACGCTCAACACAGCTGACTGCACTTTGTGGGATCTTGCTGTGCACCACAGGGATTTTAGTTTTAAAAAGGGTTACTTTTAAGAGGGAGTTCCAGCCTTTCTGGAGATTTGGGATGATGCAGACACACACACACACACAGGGTAGTGAGTGCGGTAGGGGGGTCACAGCAGGCAAGAGAGTGGGGGGTGGCGGGGTAGGACTGTGTCCCATCTGATTCAGGTTCACATTGCTGCTGCTGCTGTGGGATCTTGCTGTGCACACACTGGGCCTGTGGCCTTTGCCTGCACTGCAACAACGACCACACTTTATTAAACTAAATCTGGCTCAGGGACCCGCAAAGTGGGTTCAAGGAAAAAGCTTGAAAAGGGGTCGGGTAAATTCAAGCACTTTAATCAGCGAGGCATCGTAGGCTCTGGAGCAAGTGCTGGGGAATGGGAGGAGGATAGATTGGGATTTGATGGCCAGCATGGAGCTGGTGGGCCGAAGGGCCTGTTTCTGTGCTGTGTGACTCCAGATTCTTTTCTCTCTCTCTTTTCCCAGGAATTTCTATTTGGATGTGGGGGGGGGGGGGCGGGTATAGAATTTCCCTGTCTCTGTCTCTCCAGCGTTCTTACCAATCCCAGCACCCCTCCCCTCTCTCTCTCCCCAGACATTCCTGTCTATATTTCATCTTTCAATAAAATGTTTAAGAAAACACTAATGTGAATTGTTGTTAATTTAATTTGGGGAGAGAGAGGAGTGGATCCCATTTCCCACACACTCTCCTGCAGTCCTCACCCACATTTATTTAAACTGGCCCTCACCAGGTTGTGTGTGTGGGATCTTGCTGTGCACACAGGTGGGTCTGGCTCCCTATTCCTCACACTGTGACCCGTGAGCAGAACTTTAAGCAGGAAAGATTGAGGAGAAGGAGAAGGGTTGGGGAGGCAGAGGAGGTAGAGAGAGAGATAGAGAAATGGAGGGAGAGCAAAACAGAGAGGGTGTGGGGGGGGGGGGGCTGAGAGAGGGTCTCAGGAGGGGCAGGGGGAAAGAGACACAGAGTCTGGGGGTGTCCTCCTCCATCGTGGGAGTGGCAGTGGGATCTTGCTGTGCAGAATTACCTTCATTGTCATTTGAATCATTCATTCATTGACGAAGGGAGGGTGGGTGTGTGATTGAGGGATTATAAATATTGTTACCACGCTGAGGTGATGTTTCCCTCTGCGCTATTTTGTAACCCCCTAAAGGGATACACCTTGCCTCGTAATCTTAAGTAAGTGTGTGTGAGACAGGAGAAAGCTACTGGTTTTAGACATTCAATCCCTACAGTGCAGAAGGAGGCCATTCGGCCCATCTAGTCTGTACCGACAACAATCCCCCGAGCGCAATAACAAACAATTACATAGAGAGAGAGAGAGAGCAATAACAAACAATTACAGAGAGAGAGAGAGCATAACACGGCCAATCTACCCAACCTGCACATCTTTGGACTGTGGCAGCAATTGGTAAATTAATGCAAGATCTGACACTCTCTCCATCAGGAACAACTAACAGGTCTTTAATTTAGACTGGGTGACAACCTTATTAAAACAATGAACAAACTGAATAAACTCCCCAGTAGAATGCTGTTCCAATGACAAGACTCACTCAGGAATAATGAAATAAATCATTACAGAATAGAGTCACCCTCAAATAATATAATACTAGGCGTCTGTTGGAAGTGTGAACTTCCTTCTGCTGCTTGGGTCTGGAATACTTTCTGAGTCGGTTTCTGCTTCTATTTAGATGGTGATGTGATGAAGCTGTGTATATTACTGCAGGATTCAGTATCAGACTCTCCCTCCTTCAATCTAAAGAGGCAGCAAGGTTGCTCCCTCCCCGTTATTTCCCCCTGTCCCGGGTTTAAATACCCAGAATTTCCTCACAGTATTCCTGCAATTTGAGTGGCTTGAGGCTGTCACCAACACCCCAATTTGAATGCAATTGGTTGTGTGTTTTTGAGAGCTTGTTTTAAAATCATTGACCCAATTCAAAGCCTGTTTTGCTCTGCTGGGACTCTGGCTGCTGCTTTGGACACAAATGTTGTAAAGTTGTCTTCTGCAGCCTGCTTTCTGCAGTTTAAAATCCCCAGCACAAAGACACAGGCTTTCTAAAGACACAACGCTGGATGGTTCGTTTTGGTTTTCTCAGCATTTCTTTTCAATATTTACATTTGTCAAACACCACATTTTTAACCTTATTTATGCAGCTTCATAACCATATTAGAGAGAGACAGTGTGTGAGAGAGACAAAGAGGGGGAGAGAGAAAGAGGCAGAGTGGGGGGGGGGGAGAGAGAAAGGGAGAGAGAGAGAGAAAGGGAGAAAGAGACAGAGAGGGGGAGAGAGAGAAAGAGACAGAGAGGGGGAGAGAGAAAGAGGCAGAGAGGGAGAGAGGGGGGGAAAGACAGAGAGAGAGAGAGAGAGAGGGGGGGGGGGAAGACAGAGAGAGAGAGAGGGGGAAAGAGAGAGAGGGGGAACGACAGGGAGAGAAAGAGACAGGCAGGGAGAAAGAGAGAGAGAAACAGTGTGAGTGAGAGAGAGAGAGACAGAGAAAGATGGGGGGGGGGGGAGAGACAGAGAGAAAGACAGATAGGGAGGGGTGGAAAGAGAGAGAGAAAGACAGGGAGGGAGAGAAAGATGGAGGGAGCGGAAGAGAGAGAGAAAGATGGATGGAGTGAGAGAGAGAGAGAGAAAGACAGAGAAAGATGGAGGGAGGGAGAGTGAGAGAAAGACAGAGAAAGATGGAGGGAGGAGAGAGAGACGGACAGACAGAGAGAGAGACAGAGAAAGATGGAGGGAGGGAAAGAGGGGGAGAGTGAGGGGGGAAACAGGAAAAGACAGCAAGAGGTGAGGTTTGGGGGGGGTGCAGTGAGGGGGTGGGGGAAGAGACACAGGATCACAGTGACCCGAGCTGGGAATTGATGAAACTTTATGAAACGAAATCTCGCTCACGGACCGCTAAGTGGGTTCAAGGAAAGAAAGTGGAAACGGGGTCGGGTAAATTCAAGCACTTCAATCACCGAGGCATCGTAGGCTGTGCAGCAAGCGCTGGGGAATGGGGGGAGTATAGATTGGGATTTGATGGCCAGCGTAGAGCTGGTGGGCCGAATGGCCTGTTTCTGTGCTGTGTGACTCCAGATTCTCCTCTCTCTTTTCCCAGGAATTTCTATTTGGATGGGGGGGGTTCATAATTTCCCTGTCTCTGTCTCTCCAGCGTTCTTACCAATCCCAGCATCCCTCCCCTCTCTCTCTCCCCAGACATTCCTGTCTATATTTTACCTTTCAATGAAATGTGAAGGAAAACACCAATGTGAATTGTTGTTCATTTAATTTCAGGGAGGGAAAGACAGAGAGAGAGAGAGAAAGAGAGAGACAGGGAGGGAGAGAGAGAGGGAGACAGGGAGGGAGAGAGAGATGGACAGAGACAGAGAAAGGCAGGGAGAGAGAAAGGGAGGGAGAGAGAGAAAGGGAGGGAGAGAGAGAAAGGGAGGGGAACAGAGGGAGATCAAAGGCAGAGGGGCAGGGAGAGGAGACACACTGGAGGGGGGCTGGGTTAGGGGGGGGGTCCTCTGCTCTTCACTCACAGCCCAGCTCCCCAGTCTCTGGGGAAAAGACCCTCACTCACACCCTCCCAGAAGGTGGGATTTGGAAACAGCGGCTGTGTGACTGAGACTGAATCTGGGCTGTTGTGTTTGAAAAGATTTTTTCCCAATATAAAGATATCGGAATGTGGCTGCTGCCACATTGCAGTGAGAGAGAGATGTGGCTTTGCAGGAGGAGCTTCCCTCCCCATTTCCCCATGGAAATCCCTGAGAAATAGCAAACGTGGCCCACAACACGTCATTATTTGAAACGGTCAGACAGAAAGTTATCAGAGAGAGCATTTTAATCCCCATTCATCCCCAGACGGAGAAACAGAGCAGAGATCAGGACAGATTATCCAGAGTAGGAGAGACCGGGGCAGAGATGGGGTATTGGATATATATATATAGATCTGGGGGGAAAGCAAAAGAGACACAGAGGGGGCTGGACAGGTTCAGAGATAGAGGCAGAGAAACAGGCAGAGAGAAAAAAACAGCGAAAGACAGAGGGAATGGGAGAGAGAGGTGTGACTGTGCTCGGAGTGGAAGGTTCCCTGTTCATATCGAATGTACAAACAGCCCCAATCCTGGAGTGACTTGTCATTATTTTTATTGGGGTGGGGGAGAGATGGGGGGGGAGCGAGGGAGAGATGGAGGGGGGTGGGGGAGAGATGGAGGGGGGGAGTGAGGGAGAGAGAGGGAGACGTGTGGTTCTCTCATTGCCCACTCACTTTAGCCCAATCCTCACTTAAAAATCACTTTGTATCTGGCCCTGCTCAGACTATGTGTGTGTGTGATCTTGCTGTGCCCTCATGCTCTGTCCCCCTCCTCCCCGCCCCATATTCCCCGCACTGTGACAGCGCCCCACACTTTAAACATGAAAAGATGGAGGGGAAGGAGGGTGGGGTAGAGAGAGAAGGGGTGGGGACTGTCAGGGGCTCAGTGGAGGGGGGTAGGGGGATAGAGACAGAGGCTCTGGGGTGGGGTGTCCTCCTGCAGTGTGGGACTCCCTGTGGGATCCTGATTGCAGCATTCCCAGTCTCTCTCCCTCTCACTGTGAAGCACTCGGGAGGGAGATGGAGCTGAAATTCAAATTCCTGAGCCTGGGGGAAAGGCTTGTTCTCAATCCCAGAGTCCTGCTTGTGTTTTCAGACAGGGCGCTGGGATTTGTGGGTGTGGATGGAGAAGATTGTTCTGTTTAACTGGGGGGAGGGAGAGAGGGGGGTTTGTTCGTTCTACCTGAGGAATAATGCAGCCTCTGTGACTAGGCCTCACTTCACGGCCTAAATCTCAGGAGCACTTTTGCATTCGCTTAATTCCCCAACAGGGTTTAAGTGGCTGAATTCAATGGTTCAATAAAATGTGAACAGCCGCTTCAGGGTGGGGTTGTGGATTTTCCTGCCCCCGCCGCCCTCTCATTTCCCTTTTGATTGTGAGTTTTATTTTAAACGGTCAGACAGAAACTTAGAGCATTTCAATCCAGATTCACCACGAGGTAGAGAAACAGAGCAGAGATCAGGACAGGTTATCCAGAGACAGGAGCAGAGACGGGGTATTGGACAGATATAGATCTGGGGGAAGTGTGTAAGAGACGGAGAGGGAGAAACAGAGGGGGGGGGGCGGGGAGGGGAGAGGTGACTGATAGAAGTGGGAACTTCATTGGGGCCTCCTGTGTTTATTCACTGGCCTGTCTCTGGAGTAAAGCCCCCAGAATGCTTTGACGTGCTTAATAAATTCAATATCGGGACAGTCAGGAGGCAGTTGGAAGTTCATTGCATTTGAAACGTGTTCCCATTTTGTCAGGGTTCAATAATGAGCAGGTGAAAATGAATGTTTCCCCCACCTCCCCCCAGTGAGATTGTGAATTTCAGCAAGTCCTGGGATCTTGCTGTGCCTTTTATTGTTTTTAATCAGCTTTTGTTTCGTGTTTAATCAAATTTCCCTTTATTTTCTCTTTCTCTCTTCCAAGGAGAATTCCTATGGAAACTTTGGCGATGCAGAGAGCGAATAGTTTTGCCGTGAGGAATCCTCGGACAAGAGCTATAACCAGAGAGAAAAATATTAATAAAAGTCCCCGTGTCTTTGTCGTTCATTTTTATTCACAGATAGACTGGTGGGGCTTTTACACTGAGGGTTAGTGGTCTGTGTGTCAGGCCAGTGATCCCTGCTCCAATGTAATCCCACAGATTTCAATCCCTCTCCCTGAAGCTCTGTCTGTGCAACTCCCCCATCCTCAGAACTGTTTCTCCACATCTTCCCAATCCCTGTCTCTCCCCATCCTTTATACCTCAGCCTCTCACAATGGCAGCATCTTTCCCTTTTTCTCTCATTCTCTCTATCTTTCACTCTCTCTGAAACTTTGTCACTCTGTCTTGCCAAAGCCCCCCTTTCTATTTATCTCGACATCTCACTTTGTATCTCAGCCTCTCTGGACATCTCTCTCTCTCTCTCTCTCTGTGGGTCATTTTATCTCAATCACAGCAGCCTCCTCTCCTTCTCTCTCTCTATCTCTGCTCCCCCCTCTGTCTATCTCTGCTCCCTCTCTGTGACTCATTCTGTCTGAAGTACAGCAGCATTCTCTCTCTCTCCCCATCTCTATATCTTTTCACAATAACTTCATTGCAGTGTTAATGTAAGCCTACTTGTGATTAACAAATACAATTTTAACTTTAACTCTGCTTTTATTTGTCTCTTACCTCTCTCTCTATCTCCTTCCCTCTCTCTATCTGCTTCCCCCTCTCTCTGATCTCTGCTTCCTTCTCTGTGAATCAGTCTGAATTACAGTCGCATCCTCCCCATCTCCATCTCTCTGATCTCTGCTTCCCCCTCTCTGTGAATCATTCTGTCTGAATTACAGCAGCATTCTCTCTATCTCCATCTCTATATCTCTCTGCTTCTCTCTGTCTCTTATGTCTCTCTCTCTCTCCCTCTCTCGTGGGGGACGGGCCAGATCACGGGTTTGCTGTTCACAAGCAGCAAAGGCCCAGGAACGCAGAGGGAGGGAATCGGGGGCAATTCAGAGGGATTCAGTACTGCTGAAAAGGGGGAGTGTGTAATACAGGGGCTTGTTCAGAGCCAGGGGCTATTAGACAGAGAGGGAAGGGGCCGGTGGGGGAGGCTGTTGTACAAGAGGGGGGAATATTATAACACAGGCTGACCAGAGTCGGGTTATCAGAGAAAGGGGACAATGGGGGAAGAGGGTCGGGGGGGAAGGGGGAATCAGACAGGGGGTCTGTTGTACAGGATGGGGGTGGGGGAATGTTATAACACAGGCTGCTCAGTGTCAGGGGAATTAGTCATTTGAACGTTAATGTTTAAAATGGGCAGAGTTTCCACATCCAACTCGACCAGGAGCTGTTACAGGGGGGTGGTGGACGGGGATGGACGCGCGGTGGGAGGGGGGGGGGGTACTAATTAGAAAGGGGGGGATCTGTCAGTCCAGAGGCTGTTCACAGGGAGGGAGTGGGAATTTGCCAGGTTGAGAGGGGTGGGGGCGGGGGGGGGGGGGAAAGAGGGAAACTTAGAGGGATATTCAGCCGGGGGACTTTGAAGATGGTTTGGGCAGTGGGGGGAGCGGGGTACGGGGCTCAGAGGGAAGGATCGAGAGATTTAGAGGGATTGTGAGGAGGGACAACAGATTTGGCTGGAGTGGGGGGGGGGAATTGAGAGGGATTAAAGGGGGAGAGTGTAGAGGGAGACTCAGGGATTGTGGTCGGGAATTAGAGGGATTCAGGGGGATTTAAGGGTCTCATGGGGACTTTGGGATTTCGCGGGGCTGAGAGGGAGGGAATCGGGGGGAATTGAGGGGGGATTCGGGATGTGGGGGCTTAGAGGGGGATTTCTGGGGTTCTGAGGGATACAGGAGGGATTGGGGGGCTTACGGGGATTACAAGACATGGTTTGGTGCTCAGACAGATTGAAGGGGTGGGATTGGAGAGGGAGCAGGATTCGGGGGCAGAGGAATGTGCCGAGGGTGGGGGCGATCTCGGGAGACATTCAGGGGGGATTCTAGAGGAATCTTAGGGGCTTAGAATCTGGGGAGGGTCTGGATGGGGTAGGGAGTCAGAGAGGGAGTTAGCGGGAGGGGAGGGGGAGTCGGGGTGGAGGGAAAGGGATTGAGGGCGGGGTGGATTCATAGGGATTTGGGAGGGGGGAAATTCAGAGAGGGATTTAGGGTGGGGCCTTGCATCAGGGTTAGAATTGGGGGGGCGTCGAGCGATTCGGAGCGGGGGGGGTGACTCAGAGGGATTCTGGGGTGGGGAGGACTGAGGAAGGATTGGGTGCAGGCGTCAGGGGGGCTTGGGTTTGGCAGGGGGCAGAGGGAGCCTTTGGGGGGGGGGTGCTGAGGAATTGGGGCAGGAACTTGGAGGATTCAGGGGGCTGAGAGTCAGATTGGCAGTGGGTGTCAGAGAGATTGAGTGGGGGGAGGGGGTGCTTACTGAGTCGGATGAAAGGAGATGGGGCAGAGGGGACAGGGAATCAGGTGGGGGAAAGAGTAGTTTTGGGGGGAATTAGTGGAGATTGAGGGCGGGGGGTTGAGAAGGATTGGGATTGGCTCAGAGGGCTTTGGCGGTGAGTTCCTGAGAGAGAGTGAGTGGGGGGGTGATTCGAGTGGGATTGGAGAAGATTGGGCAGAGAGGATCGGGGGGAGGGGCAGAGAGGATCGGGGGAGGGGCAGAGAGGATCGGGGGAGGGGCAGAGAGGATCGGGGGGAGGGGCAGAGAGAGATTGGGTGGAGGGGCAGAGAGGATCGGGTGGAGGGCAGAGAGGATCGGGGGGAGGGGCAGAGAGGATGGGGGGAGGGGCAGAGAGGATCAGGGGGAGGGGCAGAGAGGATCGGGGGGAGGGGTAGAGAGGATCGGGGGGACGGGCAGAGAGAGATTGGGCAGAGGGGAGGTTCAGAGGGGTTTAAGTGGAGGGACTGAGAGTGGGTTTGGGCAGTGGGGATTTAAAGAGGGTTTTGGGGGGTGGGGAACCTGGAGGCGGCGGGGGAGAGGGGAATTTGGGGGTGAGAGATTGAGGGCGGCAGGTTTAGGTTTTGGAGTGGGTTCAGGAGTCGGGGGGATTAGGCTCAGAGGGGAATCTATAGGGCATTGGCAGTAAGGGGAGGGGGAGGGGGATTCAGCATGGGGTTTGGGTCTGTTGGTGGGGTTTGGGTCTGTCGGTGGGGGTGGGGTTTGGGTCTGGGGGTGGGGTTTGGGTCTGTCGGTGGGGTTGGGGTTCGGGTCTGTCGGTGGGGGTGGGGTTTGGGTCTGTCGGTGGGAGTGGGGTTTGGGTCTGTCGGTGGGGGTGGGGGTTGGGTCTGTCGGTGGGGGTGGGGTTTTGGGTCTGTCGGTGGGGGTGGGGTTTGGGTCTGTCGGTGGGGGTGGGGACAGGAGTTCAGGAGCTGGGGAGGGGCCCCTATGGATAGGGCTGGAATTTGGGGGGGGGGGGAATCCTGGTGGGACTGGAGGGTCTCAGAGGAATTGGCCAGGGCGGGTCTGAGAGGGGGAAACAGAGCGGGGGGGGGGGGACAGAGCGGGGGGGGAAACAGAGCGGGGGAGGGAAACAGAGCGGGGTGGGGAAACAGAGCGGGGGGGGAAACAGAGCGGGGGGGGAAACAGCTGGGGGGTAACAGCTGGGGGGGAACAGCTGGGGGGGAAACAGCTGGGGGGAAACAGCTGGGGGGAAACAGCTGGGGGGAAACAGCTGGGGGGGAAACAGCTGGGGGGGAAACAGCTGGGGGGGAAACAGCTGGGGGGAAACAGCTGGGGGGGGAAACAGCTGGGGGGGAAACAGCTGGGGGGGAAACAGCTGGGGGGAAACAGGGGTATGAAGTGATTTGGAGGTCAGCTGGGTATATAGGTTTTATTCACAAATGAGATAAATATCACGAATGTTTTCTGAAAGATAGTTGATAACATGGCTCAGATGACATTTCAGTGGGTTGTTTTAAGTTTACGGGAAATTAAAACAGTCCAGATAGGAACTCATTGTGTTTCATTTTTTTCCAATTTCTGTTCACAGATCCAAACTCTAAAATCACTGAGTTCTTGACAAACTGTAAAGATGACCAACTGTTGCTGTTGACCAAATTCTACCGGGACAGACTAGAACAGGCGATTGAAGGAGTGGCGAGACTCTGTCTGATGTTTGCAGCATGCGATCATATTGGTGTGAAAGAAAGTCATGTAAGTCCAGGATAGAGTGGGTTTAGTTATTTTGTCCATTTTAACATCGCAGACCAGATGAAATTCGAGGAAAAATAATTTGCTGAACAGTAAGAAGCCATGGTCTCTCTTGCTGCTCTCCTAAAAAGACAACTGTTCCAGTACAGCTACAATGCTGGCATCTACCCAACAACGTGTGAAAAATGTCTATCCCAGTTGCCCAAAACAGGACAAATCCATATGGAAAATTTGCATTCCACAAGCCTCATCCCACTCAGTGGCAGAGATAAAATGAGTCATTGCCAGTCATTTAAAGTTGCAGATACTTTGCAGTGTGGGACGGCAAAGTGGCACAGTGGTTAGCATTACTGCCTCATAGCGCTGGGAACCCGTGTTCGATTCCTGGTTTGAGTCATTGTCTGCATGTTCTCTATGTTTTAAAGTTTATTTATTATTGTCAAAAGTAGGCTTGCATTAACACTGCAAAGAAGTGACTGTGAATATCCCCTAGTTGCCACACTCCAGCGCCTTTTCGGGTATACTGACGGTGAATTTAGCATGGCCAATGCACCTAACCAGAGCACCCGGAAGAAACCCATGCAGACAAGGGGAGACGGTGCAGATTCCACACACAGACCAAAGCCGGGAATTGAATCCAGGTCCCTGGCGCTATGGGGCAGCACTGCTAACTACTTTGGAACCGTGCTGCCGAGTTTTTGTGTGCGTTTCCGTCGGGTGTTCAGCTTTCCTCCCACAGTCTGAAAGACGTGATGGTTAGATGCCTTGACCATGCAAAATTCTCCCTCAATGTACCTGAACAGGCGCTGGAGCGTGACAACGACGGGATTTTCAAGGTCACTTCATTGCATTGTTAATGCAAGCCTCTTTGTAACATGAAGCATTTAATAACATGATAATTGAAGTTCATTTTAGGTACTGCCAGTATCACTTGCCTTCTGATCTCATTAAACCGTTGGTCCATTCATGGACCAACACGAGTGTCTGCCTCTGACATCACAACATTATTTGATTGAACTCTGTCAAGGAATGCTGAGGCGATGGAAATGAATGGGAACTGCGCTAAATCTCTGCAATGGCTGCAGTGATTCCTAGCACAATGATAGTTGCGATTGTTCGAGGTCAATCATGGCAGACCCATGGCCCTGATACTAGAGTTCCTCAACGTCCTGTGTTCTCTGAAAATATATCCAGCTGTTTCATGACCTATCTGCTATCAATTGGTCAGAAGTGGAGGTGTTTTAGTGTTGATTTTAAAATGTACAACTTAATCTGTAACTCCTCAGATATCAGGAACTGGACAATATCCAGTCTAGTAAATGGTCAGTGATATTACTGCCACACAACTCCATCCCTGTTTGACACTAAGTCACATTAGCATTGCGGAAACCCCCTTCAACAACCATGAGGGTTACGCTTGAACACAAACTTAACTAGAAGGTTCAGAGGCTGGGAACTTTGCTGCAAGGCTCACTTCCTGAATTCCCAAAGTCTGCGAATAATCCGCAAGACAAACATGGGCAACGTGACGGAATTCACTCTACAATCATGGATCATTGTGTCCAACATTATCTAAGCAGCTAGACTCCATCTAGAATAAAGCTGCCCACTTAATTTGCATGGAATTTGTTCTTAAAACTATTTCCTCCCTCATCACCATGTCAGCATGTGCACCTCGTAAAAGATGCACTGGACCAAATCACTAACACTCCCTTAACAGAACGTCCAAAGCCTACGCCTCTACCACCTTGAAGGACAATGGGTGAAAGATCGGTCCGGTGTACCCAATAGCTACTCATCTGGCCCCTTCATCCAACTGCTTCCTTCAATAATTATTTTGTACTGAGACATCTTCAATCACACAATCATATAAAAAATATTTTTTGTTTAAAGATTGTTTTTCATGTCTACCAAGCATCTCCAAACTCCTTGTATTCAATGAAGTAGTTTTGAGTCGTAGTCATTGTATTATAGGAAACATGTCAGACAATTTTCATACATCAAATTCTCATAAGGAACAATGTGAGAATGAACATATAATGTATCTTCTTACGATGTTGATTTGGGCATAACTCTGTCTCTTTTCTGAAATGGTGCTGTGCAACATTTTTCATTCACTGGAATGGGCAGATTGTATCTTGTGTCAACGTCTCATCTGAAAGACAGAGCTTCCAAAAATATAATCCTCCTCACTACTGTGGTCGAGTGTAAACCTAACTTCTGCGTGCCAAACAAAATATCTGATTGCAGGAGGAGGAAGGATTATCTCACTGATTCAAATAAGTATTTAGTTGTTAAATACACAATACCACATAATTTTATTCCCACGCCAGTAATGATAATGAATGCAACAAGATCTTTGTAAAATTTGACAGGAAGGAAACTGGAAAATAGGAAAGAAAAGGAGACACGTAGCAAATATTGTGATCTCAAAACGATCTGCAGAGATGAAAATAGACAAAGGATCTGTCAGCATCTGTAAAAAGGCAACGGTTTGGGTATAATTCTGAAAAAAAAAGAAAATGGTGTTAGTGGCAGTGAAAAAAGTAGAGTGAGAGGGAACAAAGGCAGGTGGGAGAAAAGCAGCTTAAAACACAAGAGTTGGAATGATGGAAATGTGTCGAACAAAAACTGGGGAAAATGAAAACTTTGGGAAAGAAAAACCGAACTGCTCCCCATTGTTGCTGTATATTTATTTAATTACTTGCTTTCAGCATCATGAAAACTTGCACCAACACATCCTGTATTCTGCTCCGCCCGAGTGCAATTATTCCAACATTCACAAATTCTCACATTAACAATAATTGCTCAACTCTGGTAACATCCTTGTTTTGATTGCATGACAACTTAATATTGAAATGTTAAAACTGCATACAACTAGGAAAAGTTCCTTACCCTTTTCTCCGCAATCCCTAACATCAACAAGTTGAGCTTCTCTTTCTTTAATTTATTCTTCCCTGGGTGTGCGTGTCACCATCCAGGCCAGAATTTATTTATTTATTTAGAACATAGCAAAAATACAGCACAAACAGGCCCTTCGGCGCACAAGTTGCGCCGGTCATGTCCCTACCTACCTCGGCTTATATATAGGCTTACCTATAAACCCTCAATCCTATTAAGTCCCATGTACTCATCCAGAAGTCTCTTAAAAGACCCGATCGAGTTTGCCTCCACCACCTCTGACGGCAGCCGATTCCACTCACCCACCACCCTCTGAGTGAAAAACATACCCCTGGCATCTCCTCTTACCTACTCCCCAGCACCTTAAACCTGTGTCCTCTCGTAACAGCCATTTCAGCCCTGGGAAAAAAGCCTCCGAGAATCCACCCGATCTATATCTCTCAACATCTTGTACACCTCTATCACGTCACACCTCATCCTTCGTCTCTCCAAGGAGAAAAGACCGAGCTCCCTCAACCTATCCTCATAAGGCGTGCCAACCAATCCAGGCAACATCCTTGCAAATCTTCTCTGCACCCTTTCAATCATTTCCACATCCCTCCTGTAATGAGGCGACCAGAACTGAGCACAGTACTCCAAGTGGGGTCTGACGAAGGTCTTATGAAGCTGCATCATTATCTCCCGACACCTAAACTCAATCCCTTGATTGATGAAGGCCAGCACCCCATACGCCTTCTTAACCACCTCATCTACCTGCGAGGCCGATTTAAGAGTCCTATGGACCCGGACCCCAAGGTCCTTCTGATCCTCTACACTGCTAAGAGTCTTGCCCTTGATATTATACTCCTTCATCCCATTTGACCTGCCAGAATGGACCACTACACATTTATCCGGGTTGAAGTCCATCTGCCACTTCTCCGCCCAGTCTTGCATCCTATGTATGTCACGATGCAGCTTCTGACATCCCTCCAGCCTATCCACAACACGACCAACCTTCATGTCGTCGGCAAACTTACCAACCCATCCCTCCACTTCCTCATCCGGGTCATTTATGAAAATGACAAACAGCAAGGGTCCCAGAACGGATCCCTGGGGCACTCCACAGGTGACCGACCTGCATTCAGAAAAAGACCCATCCACAACCACTCACTGCCTTCTGCAGGCAAGCCAGTTCTGAATCCACAAGGCAACAGCCCCTTGGATCCCATGCCCTCTCACTTTCTCGAAGTCTTGCATGGGGGACCTTATCGAACGCCTTTCTGAAGTCCATGTAAACCACATCCACCGCCTTTCCTTCGTCAATGTGTTTAGTCACATTTTCCAAGAACTCCTCCAGGCTCGTAAGGCACGATTTGCCTTTGACAAAGCCGTGCTGACTACTTTTGAGCATACTAAACTGCTCTAAATGTTCCTAAATCCTTTCCCTCAGGATCTTCTCCATCAACTTACCAACCACTGAGGTTAGACTCACCGGTTGGTAATTTCCTGGGCTATCCCTATTCCCTTTCTTGAATATAGGAACCACATCCGCAATCCTCCAATCCTCCGGAACCCCTCCCGTCTCCATCAACGACGCAAAGATCATCGCCAGAGCCTCTGCAATCTCTTCCCTCGCCTCCCACAGTAACCTGGGGTACATCCCATCTGGTCCCGGCGACTTATCTATCTTGATGCTATTCAAAATTTCCAACACATCCTCTTTCTTAATGTCCACCTACTCAATCTTTTCAGTCCACCTCAATCCTTTAGTACAACCACCCAGGTCTTTTTCCACCGTGAATACCGAGGTAAAATATTCATTAAGCACCTCTGCTATTTCTTCCAGTTCTGTACAGACTTTCTCACCTTCACCTTTTATAGGTACTATTCCTTCACATCTCATCCTTTTACTCTTCACATATTTATAGAACGCCTCAGGGCTCTCCTTAATCTTACCTGTCAAGGCCTTTTTGTGACCCCTTCTGGCTCTCCTAATTTCTTTCTTAAGTCCCTTCCTACAAGCCATATACTCATCGAGATCCGTATCATCGCCTTGCTCTCTGAAACTTTTGTACGCTTTCCTTTTCTTTCTCACTAGGTTCAGAGCAGCTTTCGTGCACCACGGTTCCCGTCTCCTACCAACACCTCCCTGTCTCATCTGAACGTTGTCATGCAGAACTCCAGACAAACATTCCTTAAAAATCTGCCACCTTACTTCAGTACTTCCTCCTTCTCTACAGCTGTGACACTATTCCTGATCAGCAGTGCCACTGCCCTCCCCCCCCCCCCCCCTCCCTTCCTCTTTTGCCTCCCTCTCTGTCCTTTCTGAAACATCTGAAACCCGGCACCTGAAGTCCTTGTCCCCAAGTCTCCGTAATGGCCACCACATCACACTTCCAAGCATCGATCCACACTCTAAGCTCATCCACTTTATTCACCACACCCCGGCGTTAAAATAGACACATCTGAAACCTTTGGTCTGAGCTCTCCCCTTCTCCATCACCCGTCTATTCTCCCTCTTACACTGTGTACAATCCTTCTCTGTTTGCGGGCTAACCTCCTCGCTCTGTCACCTCATCACGATTCCCTCCCCCCAATCTTTCTAGTTTAAAGTCTCCCCAGTAGCCTGAGCCAACCTTCCTGCCAGGATATTGGTGCCCCTGGGATTCAAGTGCCACCCGTCTTTTTTGTACAGGTCACACCTTCCCCTAAAGAGGACCCAATGATCCAGGAACCTGAATCCCTGCCCCCTGCTCCAGTCCCTCAGCCACGCATTCATCCTCCACCTCACTCCATTCCTGCTCTCACTTGCGTGTGGCACAGGCAGCAATCCCAAGATTACTACCTTTGCGTTCCTCCTTCCCAACTGTCTACCTAACTCCCTATATTCCCTTTTCATGACCCCTTCCATCTTCCTATCTATGTCAGCGGTACCTATATGCACCACAACCTCTGGCTCCTCTCCCTCCCACCTCAGGATATCTGCGACGCGATCAGAGACATCCCGGATCCCGGCACCAGGGAGGCAGACCACCATCCCGTCTGCCTCTGCAAAAACGCCTGTCCGACCCCCTTACTGTTGAGTCCCCGATTAATACTGCCTTCCTCCTCCCGCTGAGCTACAGGGCCGGACTCTGCTCCGGAGACACGGCCACTGCTGCTTCCCCCAGGTGGGCTGTCCCCCCAGCAGTACTCAGACAGGAGTACGTATTGTGAAGGGGCACATCCACCGGGGTGCTCTCTATCACCCGAGCTTTCCCCTTCCTGGACGTTACCCACTTGTCTGCCTCCCGTGGCCCTGGTGTGACCACCTGCTGATAGCTACTGTCTATGACCTCATTTTCCCTAACAAGACGAAGATCCTCGAGCTGCAGTTCCAGTTCTCTAACATGGTACCTTAGAAACCGCAGTTCAACACACCCATCACAGATATGGACGTCCGGGTGGCCAGGAGCCTCCAGGACCTCCCACATCCTACATTGGGAACAACAGACTGGCCTCGCACTCATAATTTCCCTTCTTATTTCAAGGAATACAGAGAAACGTACTTAAGGATTAAACATACCCTGCCTCGCCATTTCCGCCTCAGCCCTGAGAGCCAAAGCCCTTCAGCTCTCATTCTGCGCCCTACTCACTCCGCTGCTCGCTCTCAACGCTGCCCGCTGAATAGTGCGGCCTGCTTTTAAACTTCCCGTGCACTGAAGAAAAATTTGACCCTTCCCACAACACCCAGCATCCTACTTCCGGGTTAGAGTTCAAAGTTTTTTTTTAAAAAACACCCGCGAAAAAGTAATTTCAAATAAATTAAAAGTATTATTTTTAAAGCAAAAGCATTTATCTATTCCTAATTGACGGTGTTGATGATCTGACGTCATGGAGTGCTGCAGCCTATGTGGGGTATGGAAGTTAAGGTGTTAAACACGAAATCCAGAATTCATGCAATAAGGGTCCAACTGAAATCATGGATGACTTAAATTTAGACATAGATTGGACAAACCAAACCAGCAATGGTCTAGTAGAGGAGGTGTTCCTGGAGTGTTCTTTTTAGACAAATACATTGAAAGAGCCAACCAGCGAACAGGCTATTCTAAACCAGATACTGTGCAATGAGTAATGAAGGATTAATTCACAATCCTGTGCAGTTCCCTTGGAGAAGAGCACCTATTAAATGACAGAACGTTTCATTAAGTTCGAGAGTTAAATATTTGAATCTGAAACTAGGGCTCTGAATCTAAACAAATGAAATTAAGAGTGTATGTGAAGCGAATTACCAAGGATAGATGGTGGAACCTTACTAACGTGGTTGATGGTGGATAGGAAATGGTTTATATCTGAACAACGTTTTCATGAATTACAATAATGCTGACTTCCTGTCTGGCGCAAAAGAACCTGATGAAATGTGGCTCAAACGTGGCTTATTCAATAAATTAGGGATAATATTAAAACCAACGTAGAGCCATATAAAATTGGCATAGAAAGGCAGCAAGGCTGATGGGAAATGTTTTGAATTTAGCAAAAGAAGATTAAACAATGATCCAGCGGAGGAATCAGATTATGAGATTAAAATTGCAGACAAGTAGAAACTAACAGTAAAAGTCTCTGTAAATATGCGAAGAGAAAAAAAAACTAAAGACAATTATTATCAGAAGCAAGGAAATTTGTAATGGAAAACAAGGAAATGGCAGATGAATTGAACATGAACTTTCATTCTGTCATCACAAAAGAGGGCACAGAAAAGAAAAAAGGAACTTCCAAATATGTTCGGGAACCAAATGAACAGGCGGAATTGAACGAAATCTGTATTAGTAAGAAAAATGTGATGGGAATATTAATGGGTTTAAAGAGTGGCAAATCACCAGAACCTGATACTCGACATCTGAGTATTAAAGGAAGTGGCTCTGAAAATATTGGATGCACTGGTGGTCATTGTCCAAAATGATATGAGCCCCCGAAGCAGTTCCTACAGAATTGAGGGTTGTAAATGTAACCCCACTATTTAAAAAGGTAGGAAGAGAAAAAAAACAGAGTGTTACCCACCAATTAGCCGGGCATCAGTAGTGGGGAAGTTGCCAGAAAAAGATTTTTTAAAAACTAGTTCAAAAATATTAACGGGATTGGAAAAAGCCAGCATGGGTTTATAAAAGGCAAATAATGCTTTAAAAATCGACAGGAGTTTTCTGAGGATGTAATTAGTAGAAGAGTTAAGAGAGACCCAGTAGAAGAATCGCTTTTGTGCTTTCAGAAGGCTTTTGATATGATTCCTCATCACAAATCAGTGGGCAAAGTTAAAGTACATGAGTCAGGCGGTAATTTGTTAGTGTGGATCCAAATTGATTTATACACAAGAAAAAGAGAGAGAGAATAAATGGCAGCAGTGACTTGTCCGGTACCACCGGGATCAGGGCTTCACACCCAGCTTTTCTCAAAACATATCAATGATCAGGATGAGGGAACCAAATGTAACAGTTTCAAATTTACTGATGAAACAATACTGGGTGGGATTAAGGGATTGGAGGATACAAGGAGTTGTCAAAGTGATTTGGACAAGGTGAGTGGGTGAGCAGATAAGTGCATGGCAGATGCAGTAGAATGCCACTAAATGTAAGGTGTGGTGTGGTGTGGAAAAACAGAGTATTATTCAAATGGTGAAATAATCGGAAGCGTAAACAGCCAGAGGGATCTGGGTGTCCTTGTACACCAATCAGTGAAAGTGCACAGGCAGATGCCTCAAGCAACTGGGAAGGTAAATGGAATGTTGCCTTCATTGCAAAAGGACTTCTGATCATAATTAGACATGTCCATCTGCAGTTGTACAGCGCCTTGGCAAGACCACAGCTGTCGTATTGCGTGCAGGTTTGAAAGGATATATTTGCCATAGAGAAAATATAGCGGAGGCTGACGCAAGAGTTGGCCGCACTGTCCGAAGAGAAGGGATTTGTTCAAGTTTGCCAGTTTCACTACAGTTCAGAAGGATGAGAGGAGATCTGATTGAAATGTATAAAAGTCTAACAGCACTGGACAGACGACATCCACTGGGTAAGTTTTCCACGTTTGTGGAATCTAGAACCAGGGGGCACAGTCTCAGGATACGGGAGACTAGTTAGGAGAGGAGGAGAACTTTTTTCACTTAAAGGGTAGTGGACCTGTGGAATTATCTGCCATTGAAGGTTCTGGAGGCCAAGTCACTGAATATATTCAAGAAAGAAATGCATTTTGAAAATATACGGATAGAAGGCGAGAATATGGCATTGAGATAGATGCAGTAAGAAGTCTCACAACACCAGGTTAAAGTCCAACAGGTTTATTTGGTCGCAAAAACCACTAGCTACGAAAGCCATTTGCTACCAAATAAACCTGTTGGAATTTAACCTGGTGTTGTGAGACTTCTTACTGTGTTTACCCCAGTCCAACGCCGGCATCTCCACATCATTGTGATAGATGGTCAGCTATGATCTCAATGAATGGCGGAGTATGATCGGAGGATAAATGTTCTTCTGCTCCTGGTTTCCATGTTTCTACATATGCACAGGTCACCCTTGCAGAATTCGCAGCCTCTAACCTGCACTTGTTGCCAAATTACCACCACACCCCTTCCTCAATGTAGATAACGGCGTTGACTAATAATGCATAGATCCGGGCTAATACTGTGGGCACATGCTTTCAAATAACCAGTATGGAAGATTTTGGAAATGAAAATCAACTAATACACCTTGAATTGAAATCTCGTTTCGGTAATGCTGACCATGAAAACATTATCCATTGATGTAAAAACCCATACCAATCAATAATGTCGTTTGTCGACTGAGATCTGCTGTCCTTGTCTGGACGACATGTGACCCCAGCTCTAAAACAGTGTGATAACGTCTTTAAGAGTCTAATAGGCAACTCAGCTTTATTAAATGGCTGCAAAGTCTAACAGTATTGAAACTGAATGATTCACCCAGAAATTACAATTACATTCCCAACCCTGTCGACCCTACAAATTTCATCATGTGGGGCCAGTGCTAAGGTCCGGAAAGCGATCCCACTGACTAGTCAACCAGTACCCTGAAACAATGAAACTTTTAACATCATACTTGCAGACAATGTCCCAAATACAACCATCATCATTGTTGGGTATGACCTGTCCCGCTGACAGGAAAGACCAACAAGACATCCAGTGGGGAGCGGATTGCCCTGGATTTCCTCAACATTGAGTCTGAACTCCCTGAAGTCTCATTAATCCGGTTGGAAGCGTGGCAATGAAATTGCCTGCTGGTTTCATCCTCCCATGCCCACTATCTGATGAACAAGTGCTCCTCCATGTAACACACTGTTTGGAGGAAGCACTGAGGATGGCAAGGGCAGGAAATATACTCTGGGTGGGGACCGAAATATCCATCAACAAGTCATGCTCAGTAGCCACCATTGAATGAGCAAGCAACATTCGAAAGGGCATAGCTGCTGCACTGGGTCTGCGGCAGGCGATGAGTGAATCAACAAAAGATTTAACTTATTTGACCTCCGACTGATCAGGCTGTCTGTTCCAGATGCACATGGTCAAAGTTGTCGGAGTGACCAACAAACTTTCCATTTGGAGGCAAAGTCCTGACTTACAAAGAACAAACAAAGAACAAAGAACAATACAGCACAGGAACAGGCCCTTCGGCCCTCCAAGCCCGCGCCGCTCCCCGGTCCAGGATTGAATCCGGAATCCAGGATCCCCGCCCAATTTTCCAGCCTATCTACATCCTAATATCCTATCCACCGAGCTGTCCCTCACAGCTACGATGCTTTGTTCATCACAACCTATTAACTCACCCCCACCCCCCCATTCCAGACCATGTGATCTTCAGGGAGAGGCGAAAACCCAGAGTGAAAACCCCAGGGCCAATATGGGGAAAAAAAAATCTGGGAAATTCCTCTCCGATCCCCTGAGGCGATCGAAACGAGTCCAGGAGATCACACTGGCCCTGATCGGAAAATGCTTCCCAACCCTTCCGAACACCATATGAATTCCCTGCCCCCGAGACAGGTTCCCAACTATTCGCAGTCTCGCTCTGTACTGGCACCAGCAAGATGATCATAGAATGAAGCCTTGAAACGAGAAACAAAGAACAATTAGCCCGCGCCGCTCCCTGGTCCAAACTAGACCACTCTTTTGTATCCCTCCATTCCCACTCCGTTCATATAGCTGTCTAGATAAGTCTTAAACGTTCCCAGTGTGTCCGCCTCCACCACCTTGCCCGGCAACCCATTCCAGGCCCCCACGACCCTCTGTGTAAAAGATGTCCTTCTGATATCTGTGTTAAACCTCCCCCCCTTCACCTTGAACCTATGACCCCTCGTGAACGTCACCACCGACCCGGGGAAAAGCTTCCCACCGTTCACTCTATCTATGCCTTTCATAATTTTATACACCTCTATTAAGTCTCCCCTCATCCTCCGTCTTTCCAAGGAGAACAACCCCAGTTTCCCCAATCTCTCCTCATAACCAAGCCCCTCCATACCAGGCAACATCCTGGTAAACCTCATCTGTACTCTCTCCAAAGCCTCCACGTCCTTCTGGTAGTGTGGCGACCAGAACTGGACGCAGTATTCCAAATGCGGCCGAACCAACGTTCTATACATCTGCAACATCAGACCCCAACTTTTATACTCTATGCCCCGTCCTATAAAGGCAAGCATACCATATGCCTTCTTCACCAGCTTCTCCACCTGTGACGTCACCTTCAAAGATCTGTGGACTTGCACACCCAGGTCCCTCTGCGTCTCTACACCCTTACCTTCAGGTGTTGTGTGGATTTACCAACGAGTTAAACGTGATAGGTTTTGTACAGATCAGTTGAGTCAAAAATGCGCAGCCATTAGACAGTGTGATCAATCAGTTGGAGCAGCAGAATTGTATTCGACCTTAACGGCCCAGCATATCATCTGTTCTGCTATTGCCAGTGTATCAGTCCGAGTGAATGAACAGTGCAGGAGGGGATGCCATTGATAGCGCCGGGGGAACCTCAACAACAGGTGTCAAACTGGTGAAGGTTCAACGCGGGAATGCTTTTATAGCAAACAGCAGAACAAGCATGAGGGAAGTGACCCGAAAACTAATGAATCGGATCCAAAGCTCTGCATCCCTGCCGGATTCGACCATGGCTGGTGTGATTTATTAACTAACCATCTGGAGCATTAGGCGCCCCAAATATCCACGTCCTTAATGAAATATGTTTCAGTATGTCTGAACATTGCAGTATAAAAGATAAAGCTGAAACATTGGCAAATATTATTAGCCAGAAGAACGCAGGAGCTGAAAGAAAGAATTAAAGCAAAATAGTGCGGATGCTGCAATGTGAAACAAAAACAGAAAACCCCGGAAAATCTCAGCAGTTCTGACAGCACCTGTAAGGAGATAATAGAGCCAACGTTTCGAGTCTGGATGACCCTTCATCAGAGCTCTGACGAAGGATTATCTGGGCACGAAACTTTGGCTCTATTCTCTCCCCACAGATGCTGTCAGACCTGCTGAGATTTTCGAGCCTTTTCTGCTTTAGTAGCCAGTACATGATCTATTGTGACTGTCTATTGAGGTCCCTATCATCACAGATGTCAGTCCTTAGCTAATTCAGTTCACTCCAAATGATATCCTGAAATAACCGAAATAAATGTAAACTGTAAATGCTTTGGGCCATGGCAATATTCTGGCTAGAGAAAGACGTATCAGTGATCGCAGTTATAACTTAATCTCAGATGTGGGGTGTTTGCTGATGATTGCACTATTTTCAGCACAATTTGTAACTCCACATATGCTGAAGCAAATAGTGCACATATGCAAGAAAACCTGGACACCAGTCAGGCCTGGGCTGCGATATGCCAAGTAACATTCGCGCTACAAAAATGCCAGGCAATTACAAATGCCATCAAAGGAGATTCCACCCCTCCCTCCTTGGCGATTGAATTTCATTACAATCATTGAATCCCCCACTATCACGAAGCTGGGGGTGAGGGGGGGTGGTGTGTGTGCAGCTGACCTGAACCTGAATTGTACCAGGCACAAAATACTGGTGACGAGAGCAGGTCAGATTCTGGAGATTCTGTGGAGAGTTACTCACTTCCTCACTCCCCAAGACCTCTTCATCGTCTAAAAGGCACAGTCAGAGTGTGATGGAATCGTCTCCAGTTGCCTGGATGTGCGCAGTTCCAACAACTTTCAAGACGCTCGACAGCATCCCGGACAAAACAGCCACCTGATTGACACCCCACCTCACCAACATCAGCATTCACGCCCTCCACTATCTACACGCATGGCAGCGGTGTTTGCCATTTACATGATACACTGCCACAACATAATAAAAAAGTGGATCATATAGTCTCACAGTAATCTGATGTCATGTTGGGCACGGAAGATCAGATGAAATTAATCCCATTGAAATTATTGCTGGTTCTCTGGGATTTCTCACTCTCTTTGAAAATTATTTTAAATTAAAAATTTGGTTTATTCATATGTCGTTTGAATTAAGGACGGAATCAAAATGTGATCTTTATTCAGTGTTCAGAACGGATCAGGACCCAGTCCAGGGACTGCCTCCTGTCCTCAAAACACCTGGGAAATCCCTGAACAGATCCTTTCCTTCTCATTCCCAGTGCTTACCTTTCACTCTGTTTTTCAATACGCTCCTTATTATTCTTTACAGAAAGTAAATGAAATCGCAGACAGTGGGAACCTCGCGGACTGTTCCACACTTCTCCTAAATCTGGTGATAGAGAAAGGCTCTCGGGCTCTCAGGGTGATGTGGGAATCCTTTGTGGAAATGCACCGTGGGTTACCAAAGTTGGAGAAAATACTGAGGGAATTACCGACACTTGGTACAGTAAAATCGCACAGTGAATTAAACATTGCAGATTGTTCTGATATTGCACATCGCTGATTTCATGATTGTAATTCCATTAATCAGGTCCTGATGCATTTGTTTACATGAACATCCCACAAGGTTTATCGGAAGTACCCAGTAACCTAAAAGGTAAGTGATGACAGTGAAGATTGCAAACTAATTATTTCACTTCTCAGAGTCTGAATAGTTAGTTGTCAGAATTTGGAAATCAGAAAATCGAAGTCTCGGAATCAGGGTTAAATATTGTTTGAATTTGTCGTCCATCCTCATCTGTTCTGCACAGGTTCAAGTTTGCAATTCATCCGACCATACACATTAGGAGCAAATGTTGACCTCTCGGTCCCTCTAAACTGCTCCACCATTGAACAAGTCCATGGCTGATCGCATCACAACCTTCACACTGCATTCCTGTTTTTCCCAATCATCTTTTGTCTGCTGTGCTTTATATTTTTTCACTTAACCAACTCTGAATTACCAGAACCTCATTTTCTTGTTCTGTGTATTTTCCACCATAGTCCATAAATACTTTGAATGCCTGAACTTCACTGAACCGTCGCCAAGTTTGTTTTTTCAAATTTATTCTTTTAATAGTTCAAATCCTCAGTTAACTAATCAATTTAGGGGGATTAGCGGGGGTAAATATGTGGAGTTACGGGAAAGTGCTTGGGTGGGATGTTCTGTCGGAGAGTCGGTACAGACTCGATGGACCTGGTGGCTTCCTTCCCCACTATCAAGGCTCGCCTTGTTAACATGCTCGTAATGTCTCTGTTTTGCAATTCATAAACACCCTTCAACTTGTTCTGAAAGCCAAGTATGGAGAGCTCGGCGTGCCTTTGTGAGGGTGACCATCAAAGCTAATGCGTGCTGCTTATTGTGTTGCTGTTCTAAATTATGAATTACCTTTTTGCATTTGATCACTTTAATTTATTCTTCTTCTTTTTGGAACAAGTAAATGATATGATGCGGCCCCTTAAATGTTCTTTCACGCTGTTTGATAGGGTCAAGGACAGTATTAAGTTATAGACAACGTTGTAATTATTTTCTCATCATCATTTAAGAAAGATGCATTCAAATGCCATCTCTTTGCAGTAGATTTTTGACCCAGGTCACAAGCCTATGGACTTATGATCAGGGAGAGTTATAGCGAGAATGTCACTGTCAATGATTCTATGAGACTCTGACTCAATTGTAAATAAATAGTCAATGCGAGAGTGACAGCAGTGAGTTTCGGAGTAAAATATAAAGTCTCTGTTACTCGGGTGCAGAAGCTTCCATATGTCGAGCAGCCCAGCTTCAGTAACATGATTGCTCAGTGATTTGCTTATATTGGAGCAAGGGTTTGATGATGCTGAGAGCCAGTCTCCCATTTGGGACAGAACACAATTCGAATCTCACCCAATAAGAACAATCCTGTACTTTTAGCTGAGATAAGATTGAAGATTAGCTTCATGAATTGTGGGTCATTCTTATTTGGGGCACATGAATGACAGTTCCGTGCCTTCTCCTGTTCCGTTATGCAATACGAATTTGCCTTCATTGTCCGTATGTTGTGAGTGGACACAAAATTTCACCAGTCTGTGAAATAAGATTGTTATTCCCCTTATTCCCCCTGATGGGTGAGAGGAAAAGAAGACCTGGTTTGCCCAAGATCTGCCCAGCTACTATGTTCTTTATCTGACAAATGTGTTTCCTTTAAAAATGCAATTTTGCAGCTTTGATGTTTCAGCTCAGAGAGCATTTTTCCCTTGAGGTTTTACATTCTAGCTAATTACCTTGAACACATCCATAATAATCTGCATTTCATTGATCTGACAGGAGTATCCAGCTCGGCAAGTAGCCTGGTATCAGAGAAGAAAGCATTGACAGAGGGCAAAGGAGAAAAATAAAGAAAAATGTACTGCCAATACAATGGCTTTTACATGGTTCCCTTGGGAGTACTGTGATAAAAACTATATACATAAAAAGTTTAACTGCAAATTTGATCCATTTCCAAGTGCTGAAAACCAAATGTGCTTAAACCAACAAAAGTGGCTCGCTATTCAACCCATCAAATGTCTACTTGAGCCTCATAACTATAATTCTCCAGACCAGATGTTCCGACTCTGAGGCTTACAGCTCCATTGGTGATAGGCCACATGAGTTAACTCTCCCGTCTAAACAAGCGCAGCTGTGTCCATGGATACGGTCAGCTGAGACTGCTCCACCCCGCCCATCAAAGTGTTCATATCCCCACCCGTTATGTGAACTGGCTAAAACTTTCTGAACATCACTGAATAAAGCAAAGTGCATGTAAAAAATGCATCTCTGCCACTTGGAAAATGATATCAGCAAATAACATGCCACGTGGTGCAAGGTTCGCTCCAGCTGCTTACCCTCCAATCGGCTCGCACTGATGCCCAGATGTTGCAAACCCTCTGCAGCCTCCAATGCAGATGAAAAGGATTTGCTTGCATCCTTGAGGTGGACTCTCCGCCTCACCGGGTAATGTTTTGAAACCTTATGCTTTTCTCCCTAAGCTGCTTTTTAATAGCTGTATATTCACATGTTTACCACTCCAGATGTGGTGAGTCGTCGTTATCGAGCATGAATCGCCTTCCTTTCAATTGGAGATTTTTCTCACCTCAAGCCTTGGTGAGAATCTATTGTTGTGTCCGGAATCTGAGCGATTTTACCACCGATTATCTCAGGGTGTATTAGTATTCAACGGCTTTTGCTGCAGCGATCTATGAACCCGCTCTAGTTGTAGTAGAACATCGACTGGCAGTTTATCTAGGTCATTGAAAGAGTTTTTGACCAAATGGATAATGTCCCCGCCTTCTGAGTTTTCTGGCACCCCATAAATTCACTGGGGATTCTGTCTCCTGAATTTTTCGAGGTACTCGTATCTGTCCTCTAACTGCCTATTTCGACAGAGTAAATGAAAGAGTAGCTTGTCGTTGTTGATGTTGTTATCCTCAAACTTTCTAATTCTGTTCTCAGACTCCAGTAACTGCTTTGAAAACCCGCTGACAGTTTGTTCCAGTTCTGAGATTGAATTAAGGCTTTTCTCAAGGACCTCATTTACGGAATTTCTGAATGTTCTCAGTTCAGGAAAGTGCTCAGACCAGACCTTTCCATACCTGACTTTTCTCAGATCAATCAGCATGGGGTTCAGCTCAGACTTCTCAATACCCGATGTGGTGCTCGGGCAGCCCTGATGCTGCCATGTGGAGAGGGGTGGCGAATTCTCACTTTGTTTCAATCTTCCTGAAGCACTTTGCATTCTTCTCTCTTCTGTCTCATAGTTTGGCTCTTGTGTCTATATCTATAAGTGGTATTTGTTTGGAGGTTATTTAATAACTGGATGGGCGGCACGGTAGCACAGTGGTTAGCACTGCTGCTTCACAGCTCCAGGGTCCCGGGTTCGATTCCCGGCTCGGGTCACTGTCTGTGTGGAGTTTGCACATTCTCCTCGTGTTTGCGTGGGTTTCCTCCGGGTGCTCCGGTTTCCTCCCACAGTCCAAAGATGTGCGGGTTAGGTTGATTGGCCAGGTTAAAAATTGCCCCTTAGAGTCCTGAGATGCGTAGGTTAGAGGGATTAGCGGGTAAATATGTGGGGGTAGGGCCTGGGTGGGATTGTGGTCGGTGCAGACTCGATGGGCCGAATGGCCTCCTTCTGCACTGTAGGGTTTCTATGGGTTTCTATGGATGGCGATGGATTTTTGTTCGGCTTGAACAGAGCAATACACAGTCGGTAGCCATTAATTTTTCCAGCTCCGTCTTGTGTCCAATTTCCCCACTTTTCGAAGAACCTGGTCTGTCAGACAACCCTTGCAATTTTAAATGTTTCGCGAGACTTTCAATAATTCCACCTTTCCTTTCCCCGACAAGTCACTCTCATTCCAAATTATCTGCCAATTCAGTTAACTAAGTCTTAGTTACTTTCTGTAAACCCATCAGTGTTACACCTTCCATTTTCAGGAACGTCTGAGCAGTTTCCAACGGCATTTTGCATTCCAACTGTCGTACAATAAACACCAAAATAATTTTACCGTTCAGCATCCAGTAACTGGCCTTCCACCTGTGAAAATTTCCACTGAATTTTTACTCCGAATCCAATTACCCTTTCTCGACGTTTTGAAATTCCAGGCAGGTCCCCACTTGTGTAGCAATTCCAGTCGATGTTATAACGGGATGGGATGATCCCAGAATTAAACTCTGGCTCAAAGGATTGCAACTTTTAAAAAGAAAAAAAATAAACGTGGACTAACAGAGTCACAGAACCACTACTTAATTTTAGCAACAAGAAAGGAACATTTATGAAACAATGAAAAATGGATTACAATAAAATACACCTTTACTCCTCCTTTTGGCCACCCAATATACACACGTTCTAAGAATAACACGAATGACAATGTAAAATTGCAGGAAACTATGGTGGTCTCATCAGCACACAACATACTGTTTGCTATTTCTCCTCAGAATCCGCTCAGATGCTTGTCATTTGCGAGTTTCGAAATTCCACTCCCAAAAAAAATGCTTCATGTCTTGCATTATATCTCACATCGACTTTCTCGCACAAATCGTCTCCCACACACATCCTCTCCTGGCACATACACCCCCACTGGCGCACACATCCCCACTGGCGCACACACCCCCACTGGCCCACACACCCCCACTGGCCCACACACCCCCACTGGCCCACACGCCCCCACTGGCCCACACGCCCCCACTGGCGCACACGCCCCCACTGGCGCACACGCCCCCACTGGCCCACACGCCCCCACTGGCCCACACGCCCCCACTGGCCCACACGCCCCCACTGGCCCACACGCCCCCACTGGCCCACACGCCCCCACTGGCCCACACGCCCCCACTGGCGCACACGCCCCCACTGGCGCACACGCCCCCACTGGCGCACACCCCCCCACTGGCGCACACACCCCCACTGGCGCACACACCCCCACTGGCCCACACACCTCCACACACCCACACTGGCCCACACACCCCCACTGGCCCACACATATCCTCTCCAATACGCACATCCTCTCTGCGCACACACACACTTTCTGGCAAACACACCCTCCCTGGTACACACATCCCCTCTGGCACACACATCCCCACTGGCACGCGCGCACTTCCCCTCCAGCGCGCGGGCCCTCCCTCCCTCCGGCACGCGGGCCCTCCCTCCCTCCGGCGCGCAGGCCCTTCCTCCCTCCGGCACACATACATTCTTCTGTTGATTCCTTCACAATCTCCATCACTTTCTCTCACACACTCTCACTCCTTAACTCATTCACTCACTCTCTCTATCACATCCTCCATCTCTCACACATTCACACACTTTCAAACTCTCTCACTCACTCTTTCACACTTTCCCTCACACCTTCATCACCTCTCACAGATTATCTCTCTCTCTCAAACTTACTTTCTCATGTTCATTCTCTCACACCATTTTTCATACTATGTTTCTCACCACTTCTAATTCACACCCACACATTCTGCTCACTCACTCTCGCTCGCACACTCTCTCTCATTAAGGTATTAAGGATCCACTTGTCCCGTAAAATGCTCTTGTCTTACTGCTATTACCCAATTATAGATTCTGACGGCCTCTGTTTATTGCTCGTGTTCCTTAACTGCAGCAGTTCTCTGGTTTGCGCAAAGTTGACCTTTTTCCCATCATGCTCTGCAGACATTTCGCTGTTAGTCCCCCTTTGATCAATTGAGAATTAGCGAATTGGAGCACAATTGAGCCTCATCAAACCTCACTCTTGTCATGCAGCTTTAATAGAAACACATTCCAAGCATTTCATTTAATGAGACAAACAAGAACAGCAATTCAATTATTGCTTTATTTTACATTTCTCGTACCAATTCAAACATAAACAGTTGCAACTCATTAAATCTTCACTCTACTTTTACTAACTGAACATCAACTTTCAACTGAACTTTAACTCTTAAACTGCACTTTAACTTTAACTGAACATCAACTTTAACTGAACGTCAACTTTAACTATTTAACTGAAAATAGATACTACCCAGTTGAGGAAAACATTGGCCAAGGAATATCCTCGATGTAGAATCTATTTTCCCCTTCTGAAGCATCCTTCAGGGTACAAGTCTACTTGCGATGGTCGGTCTCTTTGAGTTATCGCTGCCAAACAAAGGACCCACATGGCTTTTTATCCACAATTCTTCACTCGCCTCCAGAAGATTATCTGTCATCCAGCCAATTGTGTAACCAGAAACCGATCACAAGGCTCGAACATCCACTGAAATTACTTTCGAACAACACCTTTATGCTTAGTTCATTTTATATGTCCCATACATAGCAGCTATATAAATCAGAGATGCAGTGTTTCTGTTAATGTAAACAACTTCCCTTATCTGGGCCAATACAGGAATTTCAGAACACAGCTCCCAGACCACAGTCTCTTTCCGACCGAAACCTGGTTTTAATTTATATGTTGAATAAAAATCCCAGCATGCTTCTCTCCCAGCGAGAATACCCTTTTTCCAGTCACTGTTGCCATTATTCTTGTTAAGTCATTGTCGTAGCCGTTCTTTCTCCGTCCACACCCTGTTGAAGCAGATACTCAAATCCATGTCATGTTAAATTCGAAGTATATCGATCAGTAGTTCGGGCTTTCTTATGTACAATTATGTTTCTAACTTATTTTCCATTTCATCTCTCCGGAATTCAAATGATCATAGTATGCATTTGTTACTTGAGCTTCGAAACTACAACAATAATTGCAACATGCAAAGTAATTCTTATCCAGAGTTGTATTTGTACTTTTGCACCCCAATTCCAAAATTCAACTCAACAGTTGGTTCTGTTTGTTGCTGCAATCAGTTGCCTGGTTTCCCCTCTTTGTTTAATGATTTGGGCAATCGTTTGGTGAATTGTACTTGTTTCTTGATCCATTGCCAGACTTTATGTAAAATTACAATGTTAGTTTCTCACTTATCATCGTAATTGCCCAAAGTACTGTTTGATTCTTCAGTGACATTATCAATGTTTTCTTCCAGTTTATCTCTGTCGACCAGCTTGAGGTGGCCTCAGCATGATGGGATCTGGGCTTTAAAGTAAAGGATGGTGTTAGCAATGGGAAAAACTCTCACAGCCATATTCCTATTCTTTCAATTAGGTGGTAATACAATATTCCCCGTTTCCCTTATAAGGAACTTGGACACTGTCAATATCGAGGGTTCGGATTTCCATTGTACTATTCAGATGTTTGTCTGTTTTAAATCCACACAAGGCTTTTACGCTGGGATATACAAGATCATACATCATAGATTATAGAATCCTACAGTGCAGAAGGAGGGCATTCGGCCCATCGAGTCTGCACCGACCTCAATCCCACCCAGGTCCTCTCCCCATTTCCCCATGCACTTACACTAGTTACGCACCCTGACACTAATTGGCAATTTAGCAAGGCCACTTCACCCGCATATTTGGACTGTGAAAGGAAACCGGAGCACCCAGAGGAAACTCACGCAGACACAGGGGGAATGTGCAAACTCCACGCACACAGTGACCCAAGCCGGGTATCGAACCCGGATCCCTAGTGCTGTGAGGCAGCAGTGCTAACTACTGTGCCACCGTGCTGCCCCTCATAAGACCATAAGATCATGAGAACATAAGACCATAAGAAAAACAGACGTCGGTTGTTCAGCTCCTTGGGCCTGCTCAGCCATTCAATAGAATCATCTGATCTGACATTCCTCATGTCTACTTCCCCGCCATTTGCCATAACCCTTGATTCCCTTGCTGATCAAAAATATGTTTCTCAGCCTTAAAAATACGCAATAATTCTTCCGCCGCAGCTCTCTGTGGAAAAGAGTTCCAAAGACTCACAACCCTGTGGGAGAAGAGTCTTTAATTGGCGTCCCTTTATTCGAAGTCTATGCATTCTTGGCCTAGAGTCTCCCATGACTGGAAACATTCCCTCAGCATTTAGCCTGACAAGCCCCTTAAGAATCCTGTCTGTCTCAATGAAATGAGTTCTCATTCTTCTAAATTCCAATGAGTAGAGTCCCAAGCTGCTTAACGTTTCTTCAGAAGACAATTCCTCCATAAGTTCTGTGAAATGCCGTGAATGAAATCATATATTCCTTAAATAAGGGGACCAAAAATGTTCACAGTACTCCAGATGTGGTCTCACCAACACTTGCAACACGACTTCCCTACTCGTACTCCAACACCATTGAAATAACGGCCAACATTCCAGTAGATTTCCTGATTACCTGCTGCACCTATGTGCCAGATGTCTGTGCTTCGTGCTCAAGTACCACCAAGGTACTTTGTCTTGTGACTTACTGCATTTTTTCTCCATTTAAATAATACGCTTTTCTTTTGTTCTCCCTTCCAAAATGAACGACTTGTGTGGGATAGTTGGCCGATTGGATAGGTAACCGGCTATCTGATCGAAGACAGAGGGTGGTGGTGGATGGAAAATTTTCGGACTGGAGGCAGGTTGCTAGCGGATTGCCACAGGGATCAGTGCTTGGTCCTCTGCTCTTTGTGATTTTTATTAATGACTTAGAGGAGGGGGCTGAAGGGTGGATCAGTAAATTTGCTGATGACACCAAGATTGGTGGAGTATTGGATGAGGTGGAGGGCTGTTGTAGACTGCAAAGAGACACAGGATGCAAAGCTGGGCTGAACAATGGCAAATGGAGTTCAACCCTGATAAATGTGATGTGAATCATTTTGGGAGGACAAATTTAAATGTGGATTACAGGGTCAAAGGTAGGGTTCTGAAGACTGTGGAGGAACAGAGAGATCTTGGGGTTCATATCCACAGATCTCTAAAGGTTGCCACTCAAGTGGATAGAGCTGTGAAGAAGGCCTATCGTGTGTTAGCTTTTATTAACAGGGGGTTGGAGTTTAAGAGCCATGGGGTTTTGCTGCAACTGTAGAGGACCTTGGTGAGACCACATTTGGAATATTGTGTGCAGTTCTGGTCACCTCACTATAAGAAGGATGTGGAAGCGCTGGAAAGAGTGCAAAGGAGATTTACCAGGATGCTGCCTGGTCTGGAGGGTAGGTCTCATGAGGAAAGGTTGACAGAGCTCGGGCTGTTCTTTCTGGAGCGGAGGAGGTTGAGGGGAGACTTAATAGAGGTTTATAAAATGATGAAGGGGATAGATAGAGTGAATGTTCAAAGACTATTTCCTCGGGTGGATGGAGCTATTACAAGGGGGCATAACTATAGTGTTAATGGTGGGAGATATAGGAAGGATGTCCGAGGTAGGTTCTTTACGCAGAGAGTGGTTGTGTTGTGGAATGGACTGCCTGCAGTGATAGTGGAGTCAGGCACATTAGGAACATTCAAGCGGTTATTGGATAGGCACATGGAGCACACCAGGATGATAGGGAGTTGGATAGCTTGATCTTGATTTCAGATAAAGCTCGGTACAACATCGTGGGCCGAAGGGCCTGTTCTGTGCTGCACTGTTCCATGTTCTATGTTCGATGTTCCGACTTCACATTTTCTCAAATTATGCTCCATTTGCCAACTTTCTGCCCACTTACTTAGCTTCCAATAAAATATTTATAGGTTGTTTGAATCCATCTTGCAACTTGCCTTTCCACCTGTTTTTGTATTGTCTGTAAATCTGGCTACAAAACATCAATTTCCTTCATCCAAGTCATTATTATATATTGTAAACATTTGCACTCCCGCACTGATCCCTGTGTAAACCTACTGTTTATAGGTCACCAACCTGAAAAGGAACCCTTTATGCCACTCGCGGTTTCCGGCCCATTAGCCAGTCCTCGATTCATGGCAATACACTGCCTCAAACATCATGGGCTCATATCTAATACCTTGAACTTTTTTGACGTACCTTGTAAAACGCCTTCTGGAAGTCCTAATACAACACATCTACTGCTTCCCCTCTCTCCACTCTGGTTGAGAGTTCCTCGAAAAAGTCGAATAAATTAGTCAGACATATTTCCCTTTCATGAAGCCATGGTGATGCTGTTAAATTAGATTATAATTTTACAAATCTGCTGCTATTGCTTCCATCATAATTGATTCCAATCTTTTTCCACAATAGATGTTAGGCTATTCGGCCGACAGTTACCTGCTTTTTGCCTCCATTCCTTTTTGAATAGGGGTGGCACATTGGCATATGGGGAAGGAGCAGGCAATTATCTTGTCTCTTTGATAGAATTCTGCTAATGTGGTACCCACCAGCTTTCCCTTCTACTGTCCTTAACTGTTTTTCCTTTAGTTCGTGAATTGCGTGATTGGCACAAACTCTGTATTTTATTCTTTTAAGGTTTTGAATTCCATTCCATAACTGCAGACAATTAAATGATGGAAAAATATTATCATCTGTTGCAACTTCATTGTCATTCCCAATATTTAACTTTATCTTCCTATCTGCAGATCACCTCGTTCCTCTACACATAACAGCCCTAAAGTGTTATTGTAAAATTACTTTACAGTCATTAATTTCTGACATATTAGCATTTAATTAAGTATAAATTCAGCAACATATTTTTCATGCCTCTGTATACGTTAGCTGAGTTTACATTAACATTACTCCGCATGCATAACACACAAAAAACGTCATATTACCTTTAGAAATTGAGGCCAAGATTCAAATTGACCATAAGCTGAGAATATGTTTAACTCATCACTTTTCGAACAACTAAAAGGTCTTGAAACTCAAAAAAAACATATAGACTAAATCATATTACTCTTTGTTCCTTAAAAACAATTTTTAAAATTGCTTATTAGCCTCTTAAACAGTATGTAACTTCTTAAATACGAGTTGCTAATATTCATACAATCAATTTATTTAAATAGTTAAATATCCAGGGATGGCAGTTTTAAGAGAAGGGTTAAATTATCAGATACAGCAGTGCCCGAATTGAAATGGAAGTTAAGTGAATTTAATCACAAATACTTTAATTCAAAGGGTAACAAATTAGTTTAAATGTGTTCACCTTTTCTACAAAAAGACAAAGCCTTTACATCCCCAATTATCATTATGTTGTGATAAACAATCTTGAAGTCTTGAAGCTGCTCGACTTCCTGATTGTCTTGTGCTTCATGAGCTATATATTTGAAGAAAACACAAAGTATGCATTTGGCTTGGAGCCAAGTTAGTTAATTCAGTCCAGAAATATCTGTCTATTTGAGAAAAACTGAAAGCTAAAATCTGCTCTAAATAAAAAATCGCAATCCGTATATGAGACGTGCAATAAATTTAAACAGAGAATTGTTAAGTTTTTGCTTGTTGGAAATTAAAACAGAACAAAAGTTTTCAAAAGTAGTTACATCATCACTGCCCGTTTTAAAAAAAAAATACAAATAAGTTATCAGCAACCATGCCCAGGATTAAGGAATTTCAAAGTTTTGCCTGGTTATAAATTTCATTTTTCATTCTGCTCATGACCCACATTTGATTATAAACTGTTTATTGAAACTCTTATTACAAAATCGTAATTAAGGGAAACAAAACATTAAAGCTACCAAGACAGCAAAGAAAAGTCCATACCAGTGTTTTATTGGACATACAGACTCATCGAGCATGGATGCCTTGCATTCACATATCCTCTACACAGCATTAAACTTTGCTTTCATTCATTGTTAACGATTTATAACTGAAAATAGAATATTAAAATAAAATAAGGGAATAGATTCAGACAGGAGTCATCATTATTCTTTCTACAAAAACTGCAATTATCCTCAAAGCTAAAGGTAAATTCTGAAGAAATTATAAACAATGCCTTTCTGGTTTAATAGTCAATCTCTCTAAGCCATAGATAGTCTTTGAAGTTAAACCAAAGTGAAAATAATTATAGTTTTTGTCCCATCATCACCACTCTCCCGCCAAAACAAAGCAGGTGCTTCAAAAACTCCTGTATCATTTTATCACAATTATCCTCTCCTGACTCAACCTATTTCAACATACAACTGCATGCATTTACCAAGAAACTTTAAACCAGCTAATGGAACCAAATATCAGAGGGTTAACCAGCACAATTCAATGCCACAGACAAGAGGCACAGATTCGCTGGCAAGAAAAATCACACGGACCTGTCACACAACACAGAAACTTACTCAAACACAAGTTTCCTTATCAAAGCATATTGTGTTTTAAATGTGCATTCAGAATGCTGTGATTCAAAGCCTTTTCCCAGATGGTTAGGTAGCTTATCCATTCAGGCGTGATCTGTTTTATCTATGACCTGAGCCTCCCACCAATTTACAGCACAGCAGTGGATCGGTATGAGCCTACCCTTGCATTTGCCTCTTGCCAATTTGTTTACAACATGTCCAGGTGATGTGTGGGGACATAGTTCCTTCCCCTCCCAGTTCTGTAACATCGCGCAATCACTTGCTCACTTATTTGTTTTGGTGCAAATGGTCCCTTGGGTTTCTTTGCGGTCGATGTGAGGGTCGTGATCATGGGTGCAAGTGGACCTGATAGTTTCACCGAATGCACACCATATCTCCGTCCCTGTCGCTGTCTTCATCCAGATCTATGTTCCCAAATGTGTAAAACAACCCACCATAGGCGACAGTAGCAAATTCAATAATTCAATTTATCACTGATTCCATCCACCCCATGGTTCTTAAAACTGCACATCACACCATTTGAACTGAGAATAGAGACGTCAATTTATCACTCTCTATGTCAGCCTCTATCTCCTTCTGACATGTATCATTAGACAATTTTTGATTGTGTTCTGTGTTTCACTTCACAGTTGCCTCGAATTTACTATATTTCTGCACTATCTCCTCACATTCTTGTTAGCTGCATCCCTCTCTATCACAGCTCTCTATCTCATTATCGTCCTTCTCACAGTGTGCATGAAAGTGACTCACCCGTGACACTTGCATATCATTATATTGTTCAACTTCTAAAGCCACATGTCAGTTTCAAGTTTTGCTTCACTAAACTTCTGTTTTAACCTTGCATTTTCCAGCTGCTCCCCCTATGCTGCCTCACAGGCGAGGGACACGGGTTCTTTTCCTGGTTTGGGTTACTGTCTATGTGGAGTCTGCACGTTCTCCCTGCGCCTGCATGGTTTTCCTCCGGGTGCTCCGTTTTTCTCCCATAGCCCGAAAGATGTGCTGTTCGGTTCCTTGACTTCAAGAAGGCAGCTCATCGCCACTATCGCAAAGGCAATCGGCGACGGGCAATGTATGCTACCCTAGCCAGTGACATCTGGATCCAGTAAATGATTAATAAAAACCTCTCCAACGGACCCTCTCACACAAACTGTCTCGCACAATTTCTGTCACAGTACACTCCCTTTCACACACACGCTGTCCCACATACACAGTTATACACATGTTCTCACATACACATTCTCATACTCACTGTCACTCACTTGCGCACACACTCTCACACTCTATCCCTCACAGAGACTCTCACACATGCACTCATACACACATTCTCAGACTCATCGTCACTCAGTCACAGGCAGATTCTCTGTCACATAATCTCTCGCATGGTCTTCCTCTCACATATTTCTCACATACTCTCACAATCTCTTTCTTATGTATACCCACAACACCTTCATTCTTCCTCTCACACGCACTCTCTTCCATACACGCTGTGTGTTTCTCAAACACACATCGATAACTCTGTTTTGCTCTCACATTTTCTCTCTTTATCTTACATATATCGACATTCTCACTCTCACCTACTCAGTCTCACAATATTATCCTCTCGCCTTTTCTCACTCACACTATCTCCCTCTTCATCGCTTCCTCTGTCATTCTCCCTAACACAGTCTCACAACCTTTATCCCTCAACCTTTCCTCTGTTATTATCGCATTCTGTTTAACACCCGCAGTCTCAGGGAAGTTTTCACTCTCATGTTCCCTCCCACACACTCTCTGTCAGTTGTTCTCCTTCTCTGTTACTCTCACATAATCTCACACACACTCTCTCGCACACAGTCTGCTTCTGTCTTTCTCCATCTCTCTCTCTCTCTCTCTGTGCACTCACTCACACATATCTATGCACAAGCAAACACCCCACTCACGTGCAGTAATTGTTCCTCAGGATTCTCGCCCTTTCTCTGCCCTGACCTGAACTCTGCTATTCGCTGTCGTGATACGAGCTCTGTAAGATTCAAATTGAAATAGAAAAGTGGAGTTTTCAACACTTTGCCGCTTGTCCAATCACAGCCTCCTTTCTCCCCATAGTTTCTTTATTTGTGGTCTAATTCTGTTGCAGGACAAATGACATAAAAATAGAAAATTGCGGAGAAACTCTGCAGATCTGCAGAGGCAGAAAGGGAGACCGGTGTTTGGATCAGATTTGACTTCTGCAGAGCTGAGCTGTCCAGCCATATTTATTAGGCTGAATACAAACAGTTCAGTGGCTGAATTTGGCCCATGGGCCATGAGTTGTAAAAGCCAGTTGTACAAAAATCTATGTTGGAACTGAACTAATGCCTGCAATATTTAATGGATTGGTCAATTTTACCAGGATGTTTGTAAAATGCCAATAGAACTAACTTTCTCTCCGTTTTTATTGAAGATCTCCAACAGAAACACAAGGAGACACTCCGGGTACAAACTGAAACACTGAGAGTGAACACTATCCTCATAAAGGAGAAGATTAAGATTTTCCAGCTGGTTGATCGATACGCTGAGCTAACGGTTATTTCTACTGTTCGAGATCGGACACTTGTCGGACATGAACTGCTGGCAAGAGGCCGAGACCATGAAGAGTGGAGAGAGAAACATCTCCGGAAAGAACTGGAAAAAATCCGAACTGATCAACTGTTTCAGAGCAGCTTTTCCCAGAGAAAATTCAAATCTGGGAATTCAGCAGCAGTGAGCGGAGTGCCGGGAATTAGAAAAACAACAATGGTACAAAAGATTATTTATGACTGGGCCACTGGGAAAATATACCCACACTTTCAACTTGTTTTCAGTATTAAATTCAGGAATTTGAACACTATTAACTGTAGAATAAACCTGAGGAATCCGATATTGGATCAGTATCCCTACTTTGGGAATATTCTGGGAGAGCTCTGGAAGAACCCAGAGGGATTGCTGTTTATATTCGATGGTTTGGATGAATTCAAGGACAGGATTGATTTTGCCGACAATCGGAGAAATACAGAACCTCAGTACATGTGCACAGATCCCGAATGCTGGTGTGAAGTGTCTGACATTGTGTACAGTTTAATACAGCAAAAGCTGCTCCCAGGATGTTCAGTGCTCGTGACCAGTCGCCCCAATGCATTACATTTATTGGAAAAGGTTGAGATCAGTGCCTGGGCTGAAATCCTGGGATTTGTTGGTGATGAATGGAAGGAATATTTCAACAAGTTTTTTGACGATCAGACGGTGGCAGCAGCTGTTTTGAAACACGTGGAGGAGAACGAGATCCTGTACACTATGTGTTACAAGCCTTCCTACTGCTGGATCCTCGGTCTGTCACTGGGTCCCTTCTTTACACAAAGAGACAGGAAACAGCAGCAAGTTCCCAAGACCATCACCCAACTATATTCCTACTATATTTACAACATTCTGAAAAACCATGGCCGAGAGATTGAAAACCCCCGTGATGTGTTACTGAAGCTTGGTGAGATGGCCCACACAGGAGTCTCCAAGAAGAAGATTGTGTTTAGAGATGCAGATTTGACTGAGTACAATCTACAACCTTCCCAGTTCCTGTCTGGGTTCCTGATGGAACTTTTGGAGAGAGATGTTTCTGCCCAGAGTGTGGTTTACACATTCCCACATCTCACCATCCAAGAGTTTGTAGCTGCACTCACACAATTCCTGACTCCAGATCCCGGGGAGATCCGGAAACTCCTCCGTGAAGCCCACAGCGAGGAAGATGGGCGATTTGAGACATGTCTCCGTTTTGTTGCTGGTCTGTCCTCCCCACAGTCAGCTCGACCACTGCAGGAGTTTCTGGGTCTATTTTTTCATCAAACAACCTGCCGAGTGATTGACTGGGTGAAGGAGAAGGTTGAAGGGCAGATTGGAGACACAAAAACTGAAACTGGGAAGAGGAAGCTCCTGAACACATTCCACTACCTGTTTGAGTCTCAGAATAAAGCACTGGTTCGGAACACAGTGGGATCTGTGGAAACACTTTCATTTAGCAGATTGCGACTGACTCCGATTGACTGTGCGGTCCTGACTCATGTCATTGGACTCTGTGATACAATAAAACACCTCGATCTATGGCAATGCTCCATTCAGCGTGAAGGGCTCCAGCGGCTGGGACACGTTCTGCACAAGTGTCAGGAGTTGAGGTAACTGTTTGTTTAGTCTCATAGCAGATATTTTCATTTTTGAGAAGCCATTTCCTTTGTTCTCATAAAACAGAGGCATGTTCATTTGAGGAAGTCGAGAGAAACAATGTCCAATGGTCACAAAGTGTGGGAGACTGGTGAAAAGTAATAAAGCTCATTTGAGAGCAGATGCAGATATGATGGGCCGATTGGCCTCCTTCTGAACCTGTAATAAATCTATGATTCTCTGATAAAACTACATCATTTCAAGAAGGCAGATTCTTGTGGAATAGCCGTGGGCAATAAATGTTGGCATAACCAGCGATGCCCACATTCCTTGAATGAAGAAAAACATTATTGGGATGAATTTTAAATAATTACTGCTGTTAAGGCCTCCCTCCAAAATCTGAAAAAGGATCATTCCCTCTCCCAACAGAAACCATCTGATTCTGTACGATGCTATACAGAAATTAGTTTCTCTTGTTCGGTACAGCTTACAGTTTGTGTTTAATTATTATCAGGATTATTTTACTGCGCTCTACCTCTGTTATGTATTACAGTAGGTGTGTGTTATATTGGGACAATGTCCCTGTATAAGTCACGTGATCACTGGTGACATCATCAGTTCGGGTTGCTTTCTGAATGCCTGCGTTGCGCTGCCTCTACTGACAGCCTCTGTGAACTCCGTCTCGCGTCTTGGGTGAACTGGTTGTAACTGAAACTCAGTGCTTCTATCATTCATTGTGGGCCTCTGAATAGAAGCAACCATTTTTTTAAACCTTCATAACTCTTACAACGTCGTAAACCTTAAATTAAAATGTAGGGACAGTTGAAACTGAAACCAAAAACCCGCAAGCAGGCAGCTTTGTTTAACATGAAGTGAAATTAAAGTTTTGGCCCTTTCTGAGCTCACAAGCACAGAAACACAAATTAAACTTAAACTCATGAATTACTGTGTAATGCCCACAAGCACACATTTATACATAACAGTGAAGCCCAAGATGCAGTATTCTTTATTAATTGCAACCTAAACTTGTCCTGCTAACAGCAATGATCGATGCACATGTGTGTTCAGTCCCTCTGCTCCTGCAATCCGTTAACAATTCTACCGATTATTTTATATTCCTTCCTCGTGTGCATGTTTCCTGAAAGTATCACCTCACCCGTCTCTGCATTGAACTTAATCTGCCACCTATCTGTACACTCCACCACAGTCTGTTTTTCAGTCCCAAGCTCTTCTCACAGTTTACAATGCCTCAAACCTTGAAATTTTCCTCGAGACAGCAAACCATAGAAACCCTACAGTGCAGGAAGAGGCCATTCGGCCCATCGAGTCTGCACCGACCACAATCCCACCCCAGGCCCTACCTCCATATCCGACATATTTTACCCTCTAATCCCTCAAACCTACACATATCAGGACACTAAGGAGCAATTTTAGGATGGCCAATCAACCTAACCCGCACATCTTAGGACTGTGGGAGGAAACCGGAGGAAAGCCACGCAGACCTGAGGAGAATGTGCAAACTCCACACAGACAGTGACCCGAGCCGGGAATCGAACCCAGGTCCCTGGAGCTGTGAAGCAGCAGTTCTAACGACTGTGCTACCGTGCTACCCATTTCTCATTTCCATTGACTTCAGTTTTTCTCTGGCTCCTTTTTGCCACATGTAGCCATATGCTGCCTTGATGTCAAGGGCAGACACTCTCCCCTCTCATGTTGAGTTCAGCTCTGTTGTCCGTGTTTGCATCAAGGCTGTAATGAGGTCGGGGGCTGAGTGACCCCGAGTAACCACAAACTTCAAGTCAGATAGCAGGTCATTGCTAATTAATTGTCACTTGTTAGTCTTGTTAGCCTTCCATTACTCTGCTGATGATTGAGGGTAGACTGATGGGGTGGTAAATGGACAGATTGGATTTGTTCTCTCCTTTTTGATTACGGTCATATCTGGACAATTTCCCACTATTTTGGGTAAACATCAGTGTTGTAGCTCTACTGGAACAGCTTGGCGAGGAACAGAGCAACTTCTGGAACAGTAATCTTCAGTACAGTTACTGGAATATTGTCAAGATCTGAGGTCTTTGCAGTATCCATTATCTTTAACTATTTCTTGACATCATGTGGGGTGAATGGAATGAGCTGATATCTGTGATGTTGGGGCCCTCTGGATGGTTCAGCCACTGAAGTTAGTTACTAATATTTGAACCAGATATTTTGCACTGATGTGCGAGTCTCCTCCGTCATGAGGATGGGATATTTGTGGAGCCTCCTCCTTCTGTTGTTTCATCGTCCACTATCATTCACAGCTAAATGTGGCAGGACTGCAGAACTTGCATCTGAGCCGAGGAAACCAGAATTTCCTGAATGAGGAAACCTGCTGCTGGAAAATCTCCAGTCAAACTGTCAGTGATATGAAACAGGGTTTTCGGATAATCCTTTTCCTATGTGAGGATCTACAAGGAAGAGGGAACTCCCGGTATTTCACGGAGAAAGAACACGAGCCATACCTGCAGAAAATATGGAGCCTGTTTACTGTGGAATGTAGCGGGAGACACCCCTCCCCTATAAACTAATCAAACAGAAATATTTCAACTTTCTAATGGGAGAATAATCTTTCCTGGTTGTATCAAATCTAGGGGATGGATCTTAAAGCAACAGTTAGCACAGTTTCACACTTTAACTCACCCTGAGATATTACACAGATGTTACAATCTCAATCGTTAAGAAGTACAGGGAATCCCGAGGGATCCACTCTCACAGCTTTATCATTTAACCCTCAGTAAAATGTACAATTCGCATAAAATACTGGAGTTATGTAACAGCAGAAATTATTTGAATTTTTGGAAACTTAGCAGGGTCAGTGAGATTCAGGAGGGTAATTCTGATGATTAGGACATGAGACCAGAATGTGGGATATGTTTAAAAATGACTTGCTTGTTCACAGGATGTGGGCATCACCTCCTCTGGGGGCCATTAGCAGTGGGAAATAAATGCTGGTCTAGCCAGCGATACCCATATCCCATGGACAATTAAACAAAATATACATTTTGAGAGGTGTAAAAGTGGTTTCCCCCAGTAGGCAAACCAGTGGGAGTTAATTGTTCAATTGTTTCAATGCTGACTATTGCCTTTTCCATTCAACAGAAAGGATTTGATATTATTTGATTTATTTTTGTCACATTTATTACTACCAAAGCATAACGTACATAGGGAAGGAAAGGAAAGAGTCCAGAATGTAGTGTTACAGTCACAGCTGTGGAGTAGAGAAAGATCAACTTGGATGAGATATAATATCGTAACTTGAATCAGTTCACTACTCGTGCTAAGTTTCTGACACAAAAATAGATCCAGCTATTTTTCCTGCTGAACATTAATCTGAATTTAATGTGTTTCTCACTTTCTCCATTTAGTCTGGATCGCAATGAAGTGGGAGATTCAGGAGTGAAACTGTTGTCTGTGGCTCTGAGGAATCCAGAATGTAAAATACAGAAACTGGAGTAAGTATCAAACTGAGTGAGATTGTGTTAATAATCAGTGGATGTCTGACACTGTAAATTATTATCGGTGTCAGTAATAGTGTCATCAATAGCCATTCCATGTCATTCCCGTCAGTATTCGTGTTAAACACCACAGATTCACTCTGATTCCTGAAATCTTTCTCTCTCTGATCTCCAGTTTGGAGAGTAACAGCCTCGGATATTCTAACCTCTGCTCTCAGTACAAACCAGTCAGTGATGTATCTGAACCTGAGTTACAATAAACTGCGAGATTCAGGAGTGAAAGAATTAACTAATCATTTATAATTATTCTCAAAACCATTCATGAGAATAACAATGATGGACAAAACAATTAAATGTTTATAGAATTACCAGATATGGCTGGTCACATGTTGAATTCAGTTTAATTTGTCATTGCGATTATAGATGTTTATGTCTGTCGGCTTCTCAGTTTGATTAAACATAGAAAACTGCTGCATTTCGGTAAGGCAGATTACAAACTACATTGAATTCTAATGAGTTTTATCCCGAGGGATCCACTCTCAAATTTACGTTAAATGGAGCTTAAGGAGCATCTGAA
Source organism: Mustelus asterias (assembly GCF_964213995.1). Classification (NCBI taxonomy): domain Eukaryota; kingdom Metazoa; phylum Chordata; class Chondrichthyes; order Carcharhiniformes; family Triakidae; genus Mustelus; species Mustelus asterias. Next base: position 542,998 of record NW_027590230.1, read on the forward strand.
AAGAGAATGCAGAGATGGAGGTGGGGAGGGTTATGAAGAGAATTCCAGAGCTTACAACACAGCAGTTCAAGGCACAGCTCAGCTGGCAATGGCAATAATCACAGTGCAGAATAGTCTGACTGATGTCCCTGTTAATAATGGACATTGTTTTTAAGAACACAAATAATGATACTCAATATACCATTGCTGTCAGTATTTGTGTTATTAAAAACACTGTCCGCTATTAGAAGACACATAATCAGCTTGGAAGCAAAGTTGGAGACCATGAAATAAAAGAGGCAAAGGCAGCCTGGATATGAAGTTATCTGAGTGACAGGAAACAGGCAGGAGAGGTGAACTGTACCTTTTCATTTATAGGAAGCTGACAGTGGCTTTCCCCAGCAACCAGTACTGTGTTACTACGACTAATTATCGTTACATATCCTACCAAATGAGACTTGTGTTTATCTAAAGATGAGATGTGAAGCTCCAGCACATGGCCACCAGACCACAGAGCGGACGCAGCATATGATAGAACGAGCTCAATCACACCAAAACCAATGGATCAGATCAGAGATCTGCTGTCTTGCCATATCCAGTCATAAATAGTGTTAGACATGCCACAAAATATTGGACATGCCGGTTACATTAGGCGACAAGGTGGCACAGTGGTTAGAACTGGTGCCTCACAGCGCCAGGGATCAGGGTTCAATTCCGGCCTTGGGTGACTTTATGTGTAGAGTTTGCACATTCTCCCCGTGTCTGTGTGGGTTTCCGCTGGGTGCTCCAATTTTCTCCCACAGTCCAAAGATGAGCAGGTTCGGTTAATTGGCTATACTAAGTTGTCCCTTGGTGTCTCAGGGTGTGTAGGTTACGGGGATTAGTGGGCCATATATGTGGAGTTACAGAGATAGGGCCTGGATATGATATTCTTTCAAAGAATTGGTGAAGACTCGATGGGCCAAAGGGCCTCCTTCTACACTGTGGGAATTCTATGATTCTATAAACATGCCACAAGAATTCCATCATTACTGATGAGGGAGGCCAGAGCATCAGTGCCATCTTCAGCCAGAAGTGCTGAGTAGAATGATTAATCTCAGCCTCCTCCTGAGGTCCCCAGCATTCCAGATGACAATTTGATTCACTGCATGTGAGGTAAAGAAATGACTGAAGGCACTGCATACGCAAACTCTGTCAGCCTGGCTGTACCCCAGCAATGGTACTGAAGAATTGTGCTCCATAACTAACCATTCCCCTGGTCAAGCTGTTCCAGTACAGCTACAACACTGGATCTACCGGACAATGTGGAAAACAACAGGGCAAATCCAATCTGATGAATTGCTGCTCCATCAGTCTGCTCTTGATCATCAGAAAAGTGTCATCCTTCCAGTGCCTCATGAACATCACTGCAGGAGTTCCTCAGGGTGATGTCCAAATCCCAACCACCTTCAATTGCTTCATCAATGTCCTTCCTTCCATTATAATGTCAGAAGTGAGGATGCTCACTAATGATTGCACAATGCTCAGTACTGATCACAATTCCTCAGAGACTGAAGCAGTCCATGTCCATAAACAGCAAGACCTGAACAAAACAGAAAATGCTGGAAAGGCTCAGCATGTCTGACAGCTTCTACAAACGTTTCGAATCTGGATGACTCTTCAACAGAGCTAGCGTCTTATGGTCTGAAGAACATTTGCTCCGGTCGATGAAGACAAGCATGTTGTCTGCCTTCTTGACCACCTCATCCACCTGTGTTGCCTCTTTCAGGGATCTGTAGACTTGTACACACAGATCCCTCTGTAGGTCAATGCTCCTGTGGCTTCTTCCATTTACTGTATAAATCGCTCAGATTGTCAAAAGTTGAATAGAAGATTCGTTCACAGAATCTATTCAAGCAATTTCTTGGAGAAGCGCGTTCCAGTTCCAAACACAAAACAAGCTGTTTTAGACATGGTGATGTGCAAATGTGTGGCGTTTCCAACAAAAATAGATTCCTTTCATTTGAAAAACAGCAGCAGAAGTGTTCCAGCCGTTGCTAATTCAAGGAGTGTATTAGATTAAGCGAAGATATGGCACCGGGGTTGGCACTGCTGCCGCACAGCGTCAGATCCCCGGATTCATTCCAGCTTTGGACGACTGTCTGTGGAGTTTTCACATTCTCCCCGTTTCTGTGTGGGTTTCCTTCGGCTGCGCCTGTTTCCTCCCATAGTCCAAAAAGATTGTGCAGGTTGGGTGGATTGGCCATGCTAAATTGCCCGTTCGTGTCCAAGATGTGTAGGTTAGGAGGATTAGCGGCATAAATATGTGGGGTTACGGGAAACTGGGCAACTGCAGATCTATTAGTCTGGCATTGATGGTATGGAAATCCTATAATAATCTATAATAAGGGAAGTGATAACGGAACACTTCGAAATTAATGGCAGGTTTAGACTGGGCCAACATGGATTTATGAAAGGCTGGCACGGTGACACAGTGTTTAACATTGTTGCATCACAGCCAGGGGCCCAGGTTCATTTCCAGCCTTGGGTGACTGTGTGGAGTTTCCACATTCTCCCCGTGTCTGCATGTGTTTCCTCTGGGTGCTCCGGTTTCCTCCCACACTCCAAAGATATGCATGGTCGATGGATTGGCCATGGTAAAATTGCTCTTAGTGTCCCAAGATGTGTAGGTTAGGTGGATTAGCCTGAGTAAATTTGTGAGTTTATGGGGAGCGGACCTTGGTAAGTTACTCTGTCAGTGTGTCTCGATGGGCCGAATGACGATTCCTACACTAGGGATTCTATTGTTGCATGTTTCACACACAAGAGGTTATTAAATAAAATTGGAGCACGTGGGATTGGGAGGAATATACCAGCATGGATTGAGAACTGATCAATGGAGAGAAACAAGGAGTTGGAATAAATGGGTTACTTTTGGGTTTACAGCCTCTAACTAGTGGAGTACGGCAGGTGCTTGGGTCTCAGCTATTCAGAATCTATATCAATGATATGGATGTGGGGATTAAATATAACATTTCCAAATTTGCGAATAATGGAAAACAAGGTGAAAATCTGAATTGTGAGGAGGATGCAAAGATGTTTCAAGGGGATGTGGAGAGGCTCAGGGAGCGGCCAAAGGATTGCCAGCTGGACGACAAGGTGGAAAAATGTGAGGTTATCTACTTTTGTAGAAAAAACAGACATTAAGATAATTCCAAAGATATTTTGATGTCCTTGTTCATGAGGCACTGAAAGCTAAGATGAGAGCAGTTAAGATAACAAATGGTATGTTAGCCATTATTCTGAGAGGATTTGATTTGAGGAAAAAGATGTCTTTCGGCAATTATATGCAGCCTTGCTGAGACCAACCTGGAGTATTGTGTACAGTTTTGGTCTCCTGCCCGAAGCAAAGATGTACTTGGCATGTAAAGAAGGTTCACTAAAATAGGTCCAGGGACAGATGGGTTGTCCTATGAGGAACAAAAATACTTTATTCTCAGGCCTTTAGAAGAATGATAGCTGAACTTATTCAAACCTACACTATTTTACGGAGTTCAATAGGCCAGATGTAGAAAGGATGTTTCCCTCTGCTGGAGGGACTGAAACCTGGGACACAGTCTGAGAATAAGCGGCAGTTATTTAGGCTGAGATGAGGGGTATTTGTTTCCCATTAGAATGCTGGTGAATCAAGGAATGCAGGGATAATGCTGGAAATGGTGTTGAAGCAGAGGATCAGCCATGGCCACATTGAATGATGGAGTGGATTTGAAGGACAGAATGGATGACTCCTGCTCCTGTTTCTTAACGTTCTTACTGCAATAGGAATGGAAGGTAAGAGTTAGAAGGTTTTGCTGCAGCTTTACACGACCTTCATTAGATCACAACTTGAGTAATGTGTACAGTGTTGAGTTCTTTACTTAAAAAAGGATAGAATTGTATTAGAACCAGTTCAGAGAAAGTTCACGCGGCTGATTCCTGGGATGGAGAGGTTTATTTTACGAGGAAAATGTGAGCAGATTGGAGCAATATCTATGAAAGTTCAGAAGATTAAAAGGTGATCGCATTGAGGGGATGAGACAGGGTGGTTGCTGAGAGGCTGTTTCTTCTTGTAAGAGAGACCAGAACAAGGGGAAAGATTTTAAAATGTAATTGTCAGTCCCTTAAGACTGAGATGAGGAGAAATTTATTTTTTAGATGGTGGCTGGTCAGTGGAATTCTCTTCCCTGGAGACTAGTGGCGGCAGAGTCATTGCTGATATTCAAGGCTGAGTTCAGAATGATTTTGGATTGAGAAGCGACTCAAGGGTTACGGGGAAAAGAGTTGAGACTATAATTAGATCAGCTGTGATGGAGTATGCTCGAGGGGCTGAATGGCCTTCTGCGGTTGCTAGTTATTTTGTTCCTATCCCAATACTTCCTTCAGACTGCTCTCTCTGACCAGTGATGGATAAACAAGCTCTGTGTTTTGTCTTCACCAGTCGCTCTCCTGTGTCCATTCATTCGGCCACCCACTCAACCCATCTCACCAGCAGTACTTACCCACTCTGCCCCCAGGCCTTCCTGGTCCAGCACATCATCTTCCATTGGTGTAAGGATGGCAAGACCTGGATGTCTCCACTCTTCTTCACTCATTCCCTGATGATGTTTCCTCTCTTTCCAAACACATAAATTATTACTCACTCATCAAACACATGCAGTAGCCCCGGGTTGTCCAACGTGTGGACCAAGGGGGGAATGTGACCCTCGAAGCCCCTCAATGCGGCCCCCGGAGCGAGTTTCCAGAATCTCAGTCACACAGTTCAGTTTGAATGGAAGAATCTGCATGGAGCTGCTCCTCCAATCACATCCCGTTTCTTTCCCATGTTTGCTGCTGATAGGTTTTTGAGCCAATCTGCAGCAAATGTGGGAGAGAAACAATTTGTGATTGATGAGGATTAAACTCTAATAATCATCTTTATTTATTACTCATTATTGTGCTCAGCAAGTTGTTTCTTTTCATATCTCAGTTTAGTTTTTAATTGAAATTTCTGCTGTGCCAAACTTTATCATTCTGAAATTTACTCATCGGCCCCTTGAGTGAGAAAAACATTGACGTGTGTTTGCCCAGTGAATATGTTGGTCAGCCCTGCTCGAGCCTATGCTGGTGCCAGCCGAACGGACATGTCTCTGACAGTCAATGCTGCTACCTTTGCATTGCCAGTGTCTGGGTGGAGATGTTCTTTCCACAATTTCCCTCTCATCCTTATTCACATATCAGGCTGTGCTGCACTCACCGTGGCAGAACACATCAGGACATTGATCCTTTTCCACTCTGTAACCACGTGTCTCAAACCTGCTCACCTCCCAGCAATCTCCATCCAGACTGGCTTGTACCGATGAGATCATCTTCTCCCATCCTGAGGGAACATGACCTGCCTCTGAGCCTGAGCAGCTGGGAGGAGCCCCTCCAGGGAGAGGGGGGGGGGGGCCTGCGGGGGCGCAACCCTTGCTCTGCTTTCTGACATTTCAGTCCTTCATTCAATAAGCAGAGCTCCCTCGCTGCTCCCTCCAGAGCTGCTGTTTGAAAGTCCTGCTGCCTTTGGAGATGGTACCAGGATTGCCTGAACTGGGACTGCCCCCTGCCCAGGCTGCCTCAGTGGGCAGCTCCCCCTGCCTGCCAGCCGTTAATTGTCCGCCTCTGACAATATCACCTTCATAAGTCTGCCTATCCTGCCCACACGGACACACCACCCATTTCCAATCCTCATGCTGGGACTTCAGAGCTTCAGGTAAAATCACAGCCATTATCTTCAACCTCGCCACAAACTGCATTCCCAAACCACTGACCATCCCATGTCCCGCCCGAGCCACTCCGAGTAAGGACATGGGGATCCTGTGATTATGGTCCTTTCCCATCATCACTTTTAACATTTAATCACTCCTGTAATTCCAGTTCGTCCTTTCTTTGTTTCTTCCCCAGCCACCCACCGCTGTCACTTCAAACCTGTCAATTCACTGCCCGTTCCCAGTTCCAATGGAAGCTCAAACTTTTCCCCTGTTTCTCTATTCACAAATATTTAGCTAACCTGCTGAGCATTTCCAGTTTATTATATTTATATTTCATTTTCAGCGTTAAGAATTTTTCCTCATTCTACTGGAATGCAAGTTGTGTTTTTGGAATGTCTCATACAATACATTATTATTGTTATTAACAGTATTATTTAAAACACTGGGGATTGAGCCTGATTCCAGTTATTCCTCTCTCTGGTCTCCAGTCTGGAAGAAAACGCTCTCACAGATTCTTGTGCTGAGGATCTCGCCTCTGCTCTCTGTACAAACCATTCACTGAGGATTCTGGACCTGGAATCAAACTCCTTCACAGATCAATCTGTCCCTGCTCTCTGCCGCCTCATACTGACCTGCAGGAGTCTGGAGTGGATACGCTGAGTGTTTATGTGAATGAAAATGGAAATGGATTTAAAATATAAATGGGCCTGAATTTTCCAAGCAGCAGCAATGGTAAGCAGGTTGCCTGTATGTGTGAAAATTCCCCCAACCTGAAACAGCTGCATATTTCTTCTGGGATCTTCAGGACGCTGATCCCAGGGAGCTCCACCAGAGTAGATCTGGGGAAGAGAGAGCACTCACCCTATTTATAGCACAGTGACCGTGGAGCTCCATCAGAGCAGAGTAGAGTCGGGGAAGAGAGAACGCACACCCTATTTACAGCACAGTGACCCGTGGAGCTCCATCAGAGCAGAGTAGAGTCGGGGAAGAGAGAACGCACACCCTATTTACAGCACAGTGATCCTGGGGAGCTCCATCCGAGCAGAGTCTGGGAAGAGAGAGCACACACCCTAATTACAGCACAGTGACCCCGGGGAGCTCCATCAGAGCAGATTAGAGTCGGGGAAGAGAGAGCACATACCCTATTTACAGCACAATGACCACAGAGCGCTCCATAAGAGTACAGTCTATGCCAAACGCAGGAAATTGGGACTAGCTTAGGGGTTGAAAAAGGACGGCATGGACACGGTTTGCCGAAGGGTCTGTTTCCATGCTGTAAACCTCTATGACTCTATCAATGACTACGAGTCGGGGAAGAGAGAGCACACACCCCATTTACAGCCCAGTGACCCCGGGGAGCTCCACCAGAGTAGAGAAGAGTTGGGGAAGAGAGAGCACGCACCCTATTTACAGCACAGTGACCCCGGGGAGCTCCATCAGAGCAGAGTGGAGTCAGGGTAGAGAGAACATACACCCTATTTACAGCATAGTAACCCCGGGGAACTCCATATGTATTAGTTGATGGGGGAGTGAATGGGTTGGTTTGTCGCTGGATGAGCAGTCAGTCAGGGATCTGGGGGGAGGTTGGATGATTAGTTCTGGGTGTCAGGGAAGTGGACGAGTTGTATTGTGTTGGGTTGGAGGGTTAATCCGGAGTTTAGATGGTGGCTGGGAGTTGGTCATGTTGTTGGAGTCGAAACAGATGTGATAGTGTGGTGGGGGTTTGGGGTTGGTTAACAGCTTTGAAGAGGGTAGTGGGGTGGATTGGTTCTGGGGTAATGAGTTTAAGTCAGGGGCTTAGTCAAGAATGTATTCAAGAGGCGGCTGGATATAGCACTTGGGGCGAACGGGATCAAAGGTTATGGGGAGAAAGCAGGATTAGGCTATTGAGTTGGACGATCAGCCATGATTGTGATGGATGGTGGAGTAGGCTTAAAGGGGAAAATGGCCGCCTCCTGCTCCTATCTTCCATGTCAGGAGAGTTTGGGTTAGGATGAGGCCAAGTCGGTAGGTTTAGTCAGATTTGTTCAAGGGCTAGTGGGAGGTAGTCGGGCTGGAGGGGAGGTAGGGATGAGTTGGGGGGAGTGGGTCTAGTCAGATTGTGGGAGGTGTAGTATGGGGGTCAGTGGGAAGTGATTAGGGGACTCGGTTGTGCTGTTCAGGTATTCGCCGAGGTAGTGAGCTGTCTAACATTACCTGAGTAACTATCCAGGTAAATTTGTGGATCTGTCCCAAGTATCTGACTCAAATGCAGCAGGGGAGTTCCCCAATAGTAGTTAATACCTCTGGGACAATTCCCAGGTAGATCAGTGCGTCAGGACACCCACAGGGTCCCGATGCTCATCTTCGGATGTGTGTCTGGTCTCTGGCAATCCAGAGACCAGAAGATTTGTCCCATTAACTCCAGTCTCCTGTTATTTACTCTGTTTTTCAATCTGTTTATTTCCTGTTTCATCTTTAATCTGTTTCAGGCTGCGGCAAAATCAGTTCAGTCCAAGTGGAGAGACACATCTGGAGTCGCTGCGGGGATCCAGACCGGGACTGAGAGTGACATTGTGAACATTTCAATCTATAAACATTGCTGCTCCACCGGTTACAGTGAAATCCTGAACTGTGAAGATCTTCGACAGCTCCTTCCAAACCCTTCATTCCTGCCCCTCTCCCTCCCTATTCCATCAGCCCCTCCAGCCTGGCAGTGATTTCCCTGCTTACCTGGTTTCCCAGCTGGAAAACTGTTGTAGTTTTAGTCTCCACATTGAAGGAAAGATTGCTGCAAACCATTGTTTAAGCAGCAATGTGTTGTCAGTGTTCTCAGCAACAGAGTCTTCAACCTCCTTTCAAAACGGAGCAGCAGAGATCGTTCTCCAGAGAGAGAACAGAGTGTGTGTGATTCTGACAGTACCCAGCAGAGGGCAGATTGTTCAATCTTGTCAGAGTTTCCTCTCTGTCTCTGTGAATGAATTAAAGACTCCACCAGCCTCTCCTCAAAACCTCTTTCACTGTCTGGTGATTAAAGTGATTCAATGCCACCATCTGCTGGCGGCTCATAGCTACTGCAGGCGCTGCTCTCTGTGAGCCTCAGACAAGTTCAGTGAGTCCCATGTCTGCATCTGGGAACCGGTTACTGCAGTGTGAACATTGAACAATATTGACAGGGATTGAAGTTTGCAGCACGAACCTTGGCTCGAGAATTAACCCTTTTATCGCCAGACACTGTACATGAGACTGTAAGAGACTTCTGGATGAGTACATGGGACTGAATAGGATTGAGGGTTATAGGCAAGCCTATGTATAAGCCGAGGTAGGTAGCGACATGACCGGCACAACTTGTGGGCCGAAGTGCCTGTTTGTGCTGTATTCTTCTCTGTTCTATGTTCTATGAACTCTGTTCCCTCATTTCCCATTGGAGATATTGTCTGGAGCTTGTAGTTGGGGATGATCGCACACTAATGTGCACATTTGGTGCAGTTCTCAGACACTAATTCCATTCAGAATCAGAGTGGGTAAACTGTGCTGCACTTTGTAATTCCGAGGGGAGGGGGCGAGGGAGGGGGGAGGGAGGGAGGGGGGGGAGGGAGGGGGGATGGGGGGAGGGGGAGGAAGGTGGGGGGTAGGGGGGAGGTGGGGGTAGGGGGAGGTGGGGGAAAGGGGGGCAGGGGGAGGAGGGGGGAAAGGGGGGCAGGGCGGAGGGGAGGGGAGGTCGGGGGGAGGGGAGGGGGCAGGGAAGGGCGGGAGATGGGTGTGGAGGGGGGCTGAAGGGGAGAAAGGGAGGGATTGATGGGGAAGTGAGGGGGTTGAGGCGGGGCAACAGAGAGGAGTGACTATGCTCGAAGTGGAACGTTCCATGTTCATGCCAAATATATGGACAGCACCAAACCTGTAGTGACTTGTCATTATTTTAATTGGGGAGGGGTGGAAGGAAGCGGGGTGGAGGGAGGGAGAGTGACGGAGAGGTGTGGCCCCTCATTGCCCACTCGCTTTACCGAAATCCATACTTAAGTATCACATTGTATCTGGACATGTTCAGACTCTGTGTGTGTGGGGGGGGATCTTGCTGTGCACTCATGCTCTGTGTCTCCTCCCCGCCCCATATTCCTCACACTACAACAGCGTCCACATTTTAAACATAAAAGATTGAGGGAAGGTAGGGTGGGATACAGCGAGGAACAGGGTGAGATAGAGCTGCAGAGAGGATGTTTCGATCGAGTTCTCACAAGGGCCCAGAATGAAAAAGGCTGCGATTGGGACCCGGTTTAATTGGCCAATTGGACAGTGCCTATGTTTTACTCTCAGTAATGTCACGGTGCTGTGTGAGAGCCCAGGGCAGCGCTTCAATCCACTTTTACTGAGTTTCTGTTTGTCACATTCTCAGTCTGCCTCTCTCACGGCGAAGCACTCAGGAGGGAAAGGGAGCCGAAATTCAGATTCCTGAGCCTGGGGAAAGGCCTGTTCTCCATCCCAGAGTCCTGCTTGTGTTTTTAGACAGGGCGCTGGGATTTGTGGATGGAAAGGATTGTTGAGTTTCACCAGGAGTGGGGGAGGGTGTGGGGCGGGGGGGGAAGAGGGATTTATTATTTGTACCTGAGGTATAATGCAGCCTTTCTGACTGGACCTCAATTCAAGGCCTGTGTGTCTAGGCCTCAATTCAAGTCGGATCTATTTTCCCAAAACACAGATCCTTTAAGGGAGAACCAAACAAATAGAAACAAAAACAGGGAGAAAATCAGTCTGCTTCTTAGCTTGCAGATAAACTGTTTCCAAAAACATAACTGAAAGCCCAAAGGAAACAAACCCTATCACCTGACTGCCACAGCTTAGCTGCAGCCCCCCCAATGACATCGCTCAAGCTGTAAGCTGCGCGGCATTTACATTGCTTTAATGTACACTCACATGACAATGTCCAAGCAGAGAGTTCCCATTAGATGCAATTGTACTGTTCTAAAAGTGTTTGTGATTTGCAGTGATTGAAGGGGGAGGGGACTGAAATGGGGGCGCTTCGGTGAGACTGCAATTCATGTTGCTGCAAATGAAAGAGAACTTTATACTGACAAAGAGCCTGAAACTAATGGGGCCCCTGAATCTATTGGACACAAAATCTAACATAGATTCTGAAATATTGTTAACGCATACCAACATAAGCAGATCCTCCAATTCTAGCTGAAAACTGCCACACCACATCGCTGCTACTAAAAACATATCCCACGGCTGCACGTTTCACCACAATGGCAGCACAATTTGTATTGTGTTACTCAGAGATTAACATCATTCCAAACGTGTCCCAATACAGATACTCATCAACATGTTACCATAGAGACAGGTCCCATCCCTACTCTCTGAAAACACATGGTGCTCTGACCCATGCTCTGCCAGCACAGTGCTGGCACCTTCCATGCTTTGTTTGATTAGCGACAATCCTCCGCCCTGCTCTGCTACCATCATTTTGCCTGCATTCCATCTCTATTACAATAGAGATATTCTTCAGCCAGTTCTGTTGCCATATGACTGGCTCTGCATCTAACCGCCCCCCCCCCCCCGATCTGTCATTCCCCTCCCATTCCCCCCCAACCTTTCATATCATACATTAAGGAGCACCACATGTTCTATTAGTGCAGGGATAGTTGCTGCACATGGCCAGCGACATAAACCAACCACACGCTGTCAACAACTTAAAATAATTGCTCCATTCACAAGTAAAATTAGATATTGAGTTCATGGGAAATTTCAATTATTCATCTATTCGAGTCATTGGATACATTTCACAATTCTACTGAAGGGGTATTTCAGCATAGTTTTCACCTGCTGCCTGAACTTTGTCTGTGTTATTGCATAAATGCAAGTGTTTGTGCAGCAACTAAGAAGTTGAAACATGGTGCCCAATTGTATGATAAAATAGCCCACAGCAATATCCGTAATCTGGAGAAATGTCATGCGTATCTGTACAGAAGAAAACACCAACAATGCCCATAACAGAATAAAATTCGCTGATATAGCAAACAGTAAAATAATGGATTTCCTTCGATTCTCCATTTCTGGATCAAAGTGAGTCTTCTCAATGCTCTGTGCCCGGAGTCTCCTGCGGGCTCTGCTGGTCACTAAAATGTTTCTGACGGTGAAGGCATTGAGCATTATAATCAGGACAAATGGAATACAAGGAGTTAAAATATATTGCAGCAATTCGATTGATCCCCAAATAGGGGAGGTTATAAAGTCACCTGTAAGTCTACAAAACGAGAGTCCTTTTGTAAACGCATATGAACCTGTGAACGTAAAACACCAGAACATGTTTTTTAAACAGCTCAACCCAGTGACTGTTCCCAGAGTCACCGCAGCCGATTTCACCGTGCAGTGTTTCCTTTTCAGCTTTCTGCAACATATGGCCACAAATCTATCAAAGGTGAAAGTCACGGCGAACCAGACAGAACAGTCCGTGGCTGTTTGAAGAAATGCAGTGTGGATATTGCACACTTTGAGAGAGCGCAGCAAATAAAAGAAATGTAAAACATTAACACGTGGAATCTGTTTCAAAATCACGTCGAAGATAATGACAAACAGATCTGCTGTTGCCATGGCCACCAGGTAGCAAGTGACACATTTGGAGAGACCACATCTTCCACGGGTTAGTATCAACCCAGTAAGTAAGTTCGCTGCAAGAGAATGAAATAAACAGTAAGGCAGACAACGGGCATTGAACAAAGTAAACACTTTGATTAAAAATTTCTTGAGCTGTTCAGCATCATTCCTTCTTTCACTGTTGTTTGCTAATATTCCACCTGAACAAAAGAATAGAAACTGCGTGTGTATGTGTGTATCTGTGTGTGTGCATGTGTGGGTGTGTGTATGTGTGTGTTTGTGTATGTGTCTGTGTGTGTCTGCATGTGCATGTGTGTGTGCGTGTGTGTGTCTGTGTGTGTGTGTGTATGTATGTGTGCATGTTTATATTGTATCAGAGAGACGGGGCAGAGCATGAGGCGAATGTGGGTGAGTGATTGTGGGAATGTGAAAGTGAGCATGATTGTATGTGTGAGAGAAAGGTGTGCAAGAGATAAAATGTTTGTGGCTGTGAGCGTGGGAAGCAGACAAGAGAATGATTGAGTGTGTTTGTGAAAGTTCGCTTGCATGTGGAATTGGGAGTGTATGCGTATTTGTGTGAGTGCGAGAGGGAAATAGACTTGGTGTTTTGCCATTGTTTGTGTGTCTCTGTCAAAGTGTGAGCGAGGCGGCTCGTGTGTATTTGTTTGTGTGGGAATGAGAAATTCGGCTTGTTCTTGTGTTGGAATTGGGAAATGAGTGAGTTGCGGAGAAAGTTTGAGTGTGGCTGTAACTGGGAGAGTGTGAGTGTCTGGATTGTTCGTGTGCATCTGTCTGAATCAGGGATGAGTGATTGCGTGTGGGTGAGAGAGAGAGTGAGTGTGCGGGTGTATGTATTTGGTGGGGCGGGGGGGGGGTTGGAGAGTGTAATTTTATATTGTAATGGGTCTGTGATTGTTACTGGGGGCGGAGGCGTGGGAATGAGTGTGTTTGTGGCAGCTGAGTGACAGAGTATGCCTAGAAGTTGTTTGATGAGTTAGTGAGTGTGTGCGAGTTTGGGTAGGACGAGTCGTTGGTGTTCACTGTGTTTTCTAAATGGAAAGCAGCGCATCCTGCTGCCAATGTATGACATGGTGGAGAAAGTCAGTGTTGAATGTGTTGCCTATCACTCAAGTGGATTGAAACTGTCCTGATGGTGCCAAGCTTCCTGAGTGTTGGTGAAGATGCACACATCCATCAAACGGATGGTTAACACTGTATTGTCCGGAATTGTTCCTTGTAGATGCTGGACAGGTTTTGGAGATTGAGCAGGTGAATTATCATCGGCAGGACACGTGACCTCTGATTGGCTCGTTTCTCCGCAGTAATAATTTGGCTAATCCATCTCAGTTTCTGGTCGATGTTAATCCCCCTATCCCCCCTCCCCACCCCAGCAGATCTAGATAGTGATTCAGTGATGGAAATTCTAATGAATACCGAGGGGGTGAAGGTTGAATTCGCTGTTTTTGAAGGAGGCATCAAGCTAGCAGTTCTGTGGTGTGAATTATATTTTCAAATTTTCATGCTCACCCTGGATATTGTTCAGATTTTTCTGTATTCATAAATGGAATTCTTCAGTGTCCATGGAGGAAGAAATGATACTAAATATGATGAAATCTTCAGGCAACATCCCCAGTTCTGATTTCATGATGAGAGGATGGTTAATGATGAAGCCGCTGCACTTGGCTGGGGTTAGGTTGGTAATTCTGAGGCCCTTCTGCAATAATGTACCTGGTCTGACAAGACTGAGGTCCAACATTTCCAACCATCAGATATTGTGTTATGTCGGATCTGCAACATTCTCCCTGAATTCCATTGAATTCAGTTCTGCTTTTGCTGGTGTTCATCCATCCCAAATCAGGTCAACCGTAGTCACGGTAACACACCCCTGAGTTCACCTGCTTAGTCCATTTTTTGGAGGCAATGACTTCAACAGCTCATTTAGCCTTGCAGAACACAAACTATAAGACTGTGAGCAGGTAAATGCTGAATAACTGCCGCTGTGCAGCAATAGTCTTAGCACCTGCTGCTACATTTATCATAACCCGGACTAGACTGAAGGGGTGTTAATTGACTGGGGTTGATATGTCCTTCCCTTTCTCACCATAAGCAGCTGGGTATGTTGGCAGATTTCCAGCTAAATGCCAGCTGCCATATTTGCTCGGGCCGTGATATGTTCTGGATCATGGAATGTTGATGGAATGCTAGTTTAGTTAACACTTTTTAGTCTCACACGTCGGCTTGCATGAACACTGCATTGAAGATACTGTGAAAATCCCCCTCGTCGCCACACTCGGGCACCTCTTGGGTACACTGAGGGAGAATTTAGCATGGCCAAAAATACCTAACCATCAGGTTTTTCGGACTGTGTGAAGAAACCGGAGCATCTGGAGGAAACCCACGCAAATACAGTGAGAGCCTGCAAACTCCACACAGAGACCCGAGGCCGGAATCGCCCCAATGTCCCTGGTGCTGTGAGGCAGCAAAGCTAACCACTGAGCCATTGTGCTGCAGGTCACTGCCTGTCACTGTCTTCGGAGTTTACAGTGGCGACAGCCGTTTCTCCTCGTTAGAAGGAGTGAATCTAATTGGTTGAAGAAAATTATATGTGAAACTGGGGACCTCAAGAGCAGTCAGATACGTTTTATCCACACTTTTGGTTGAAGTTTCCTAAACACACTGCAGCCTTTCATCTTGCACTGATGTGCTGATACTGGTGGTGACTCATCCGCCACGAAGTTATTGATTTGACCAGCGCCATTCAGGACTGGATCTTCAGGACTGCAACATTTAGATCTGCTCTGTTTGTTTGGCTCTGTCTATCACTCACTACATGTGCTGTTTGCCAGTCAATTCATCTCGTGTTGCAGCCTCACCGAACTGATATCTCTTTATCTTGCAACATATTTGCTGCAGCTCTCGGTCTGCTGCACCTCCCGTCTGTCCTCCTGCGCTCTCGTTAAACCGAGATGATCCAGGCTTAGTGGGAATGTTGGACCTGCGGTCTTCCGGGCCATGGATTTGAGAACAGTGGTTACAACTGAACAGACCAACTTTCGAAAAAGTGACTCAAATCACATGGAATGGCTGTTTGTCATTGCGTTAAAAGCAGTCCAAACAATGACACAGTTCAAGCAGCCTCGTGTGAAATCCAGCATGGAATCTGCTCGCCGTGATTTTCACTCAATTTATTGGATCTTTGTTTCCACAACAACGCACTAATGAACGTCAAGTGACAAATCTTTTTTGATGGGGAATGATGCAGAAGAAGAAACACTATCCTGTTTAATTCATTCCGAGAATACTTGACGTCAAATATTTGCAAACAAATAGGGTAGAAAACAATTACTGTTACTTACCTGAGGGAGGGTTAAATTATGAAAATGTAATGGATTGTGGAGCTACCAGATTAGAACATATGTAGGTTCCTGACCTCACTGGTACACGGAAGAAAAATGTGAACCTGGAAATTTCAGAGCTGTTGACCATAATACTAAACTTTTCCCAGGACTCAGGGCGGTGCCAGAGGACTGCGGAATTACTGGTGTTATGCGCCTGTGCAAAGCAGGTTTATCGATGAGACCAGCAAATACAGACCAGTGAGTTTAACTTCAGCGGTGCAAAAACTTCCAGAAACAATTAATCCTGGTGCAATTCCTAGTTAAATGACGAATTGAATGTTGATTAACAAGAGCAGCATGAATATTTAAAGTAGAAACCGTGTTAACTAAGTTGCTGGAGTTCTCCGAAGAGGCAACAGAAATGGTCCATGTGGTCAATGCTGTTGCTGTGGTGCACTTGGGCATTTGGAAAGCATTCGGTACAATGTACTACAGTAGACAGGTGAGAAAAGTTTTAGTACAGAGAATAAAAAAGAACAGTAGCAACGTGGTTGCATAATTAGCCGAGGGATCGGAAAAATAGAGCAATGCCTGATGGACATTTCTCGAGCCGCAGGAAAGTTTGCCGAGGAGTTCACCGAGGGGACAATATTGGAACCTTTGACCTTACTCCATTATATTAATAATCTAAATATTGGTGTG
Source organism: Mustelus asterias (assembly GCF_964213995.1). Lineage (NCBI taxonomy): Eukaryota > Metazoa > Chordata > Chondrichthyes > Carcharhiniformes > Triakidae > Mustelus > Mustelus asterias. Next base: position 559,331 of record NW_027590230.1, read on the forward strand.
TGGGAACAGTTCAAAAGTTTGCAAATGACAAAACTAGGAGGGATTGCAAGTTGTGAGAAGGACGGTTTAGAAATTCAAAAGGACATAGACAAATTGGTGGATAGTAAAAGCACATGGCAGGCGAAGGACAATGCGGGGAAGTGCGGGTGATGCATTTTTAAGAGAGTAACATTGGCAGACAATATAACTGGTAAAATTAATCTGGAGCACAGGGATAGAGTTACCTTGATGTATGAAAATCAGATTAAAGATTGAGGCCGGACAGTGAGACGTTAATAATGCAATGCAGTATTCTGTGCTGAGTTTGGATGGAACACCGAGTGAGAAGACACAAGTTGGATTTCAAGCTGGATTATTGTTCACGGTCAAAGCACATTGAGCATCCAAAGGGAAATGTGGGGCCATCAAAGATCGGGTTGATGCCGGATCGGGAGCTGATGCCAATCCATGGGCATAACAATGGTATGTGAACGAGATTTGTTGTGCTTGAGAATGCAAGCAGCCACGTTTTATAACGACTGTGAGATATGAACATTTGATGTTGTTAAAGTGAAGAGGAGAACATTAACAAGGCCAGTTTTTCAGCTCGCAATGGTACAAATGAGGGTTTATGCAGCTGATTGGCTTTTACAGAATGCTGATGGGCTTTCCACAGAGTTGTTAAGAGGCAGCATGGGACACGGCTAAGATTTAGGGGCGGCACGGTAGCACAGTGGTTAGCACTGCTGCTTCACAGCTCCAGGGACCTGGGTTCGATTCCCGGCTTGGTTCACTGTCTGCGTTGAGTTTGCACATTCTCCTCGTGTCTGTGTGGGTTTCCTCCGGGTGCTCCGGTTTCCTCCCACAGTCCAAAGATGTGCAGGTTAGGTTGATTGGCTATGCTAAAATTGCCCCTTAGTGTCCTGTGATGTGTAGGTTAGAGGGATTAGCAGGTAAATGTGTAGGGATATGGGGGTAGGGCCTGGGTGGGATTGTGGTCGGTGCAGACTCGATGGGCCGAATGGCCTGTTTCTGCACTGTAGGGTTTCTATGATTTCTATGAAATCTCAAGTTCAAAGAGATTCACGGAGGCTGAAAACAGTTTGGTTCCTTGCCAGAAATAGAAGTTGCAAAGGGAACTGAACAGAATCGGTTCAGGTTCCAAACGTTTAACAGGATCAGTAAGAGAGTGTCATGCAGCTGACAAAATGAATTTCGGATGGAGAGACTTACCAGTTAGACCAAAAGCAGCGAGGATTGGATAGCACAGCGTCGCTATCAGATCAAATATAACACTGATCCGATTGGCTAATGAGAAACGGTCATATCTTTCAGAAAGATAGTGAAGCAGAAAGGAGAAACTCCTGTTCACTGTTGTACCAGTCCGCTCAAGGGTTCTCAGATTCTGCTCCATTGCTGTACTATTACAAATTATTGCTCTTCGATTCGGGTCTATCTTCTCCCTTTCGATGTAATGATTGATGTCTCTTAGTGCTGGAGATGATGCAGCTGCTGACACTGCGTGTAAAACAATAAAGGTGCTCCCTTATTAATAGAAGAGGGAAAGCTCAACTGGGACAAGTAATGATCCCATGAGAATTAAATTAGGCGCTGTCATTTAATAAACAAGTGAATTTAACCTCCTTCATTTCAGCAAAAAAATACACATGCGTTCTGAGAATGGAAAAAGGCCTGTTCGATGAGCATGTGAAATCTTCCACTTTGACAGGAAGAAAAAAAGAAATATCTTATCAGCGAATGCAGAACTCTGATATGCCGAGGGATCTGAGTGTTTTCCTGTATGAACCACACAAGCCCAGTGTGTAAATAAAGCGACTGACTGGGAAAGCAAATAGAATGTTATAGTTTATTGCAAAGCGAATTAAACAAATGGTATGGAGTTTAACATTGATTTGTGCAGAGTACACGTGAAAACGCATCGGGAGTGATCTGTACAGTTTTTGTAACTGATTTAACGGAAGGTGCAAACAAGGTATTTCAGAAAAGGTTTGGCAGGCTAATGCCTGCTATGGGCATATAGCCTCATGTGGAATGATTGGACAGGCTCGGCTTGTACCCGCTGTAGTTTAGAAGAGTAATGGGTGAATTGATTAAACAGCAAAAGTGTTGGAGGAAATAATAAAAACAATTGGAAAGAGCAGCATCTCATCTTTAAGGTGGGCATCTTACAACCTTATGGGCTTTCCATCGAGTTCAATCATTTCAGACTGTGAACTCTCTCTTGTATATTCTTGAAACGTTCGCTCTATTCTCTGCAGAAACATGCTGTCAGAGCAGCTGATGTCACTGATGTCCTTCACAGAAGGGTTTTTACCGTCCTTACCCGGTCTGGCTTGCATGTGACTCGAGAGCCACCGCAATGTGGTGGACTCTCAACTGATTTCTGAAATGGCCGAGAAGGTAATTCAGTTGAAGTGCAGCTCGTGATGGGCAATTAATGCTGGCCGTTCAGCAACGTCCATGTCCCACGAATGAATAAAATAAAGAATGCAAGCTGGATTGTTAACGGGTCAACATTAGAACCAAAGTGGTGTTAGGTGCCACATTGGTGTTGGTGTTAGGCTGGGGAGGGTAAACTGTTGAGTGGAACAGCGGTTAACACCAATAAAATTAACTCGTATAGCATCTTAATGTAAAGATAAAACTTTCCAAAATTCTTCGCTCATGCAATGTAATACGAAAGCTGCCAAATGAAGATATTGAACCGATGGTGGAAAACTGGTCATGGAATTCTAAGGATTTTCATGAAGGAGAAAAACTGAATAGTGAGGCATGGGCTTGTTGGGAGGGGATTCTCTGGATCTCATTCCAGGAACATCAATGAACAGTCACAGGTAGTGCAGCAAGGAAAATTGACAAAGAACCATCATTGGTTATTTCAGACAGTAAGACACACATTCATGTGAAGTGGGAGCAGGAGCAAACCATTCGGCTGCTGTACCCTTGTGCCACCATTCAAAAAATATCGTTGATGATGGGACAGGGAACGTGACCAGGAGATAGGATACTGAGTGGAGACAAAGTAGGTAGTGATCGATAGCTCTCACGAAATATTGAACTGGAATTATAGTATCCATACAGTGCAGACAGAGGCCTTTCGGCCCATCTACCCTTCACTGACAAGGTGATTGGGGAGGCGGTGGCCTAGCGGTTATATCGCCAGACAATAATCCCAAAAACTCAACTAATGTTCCGGGGATGCGGGTTGGACTCCCGCTACAACAGATAGTGGAAACTAAATTCAATAAAGATACCTGAAATTAAGAATCTACTGATGGTCATGAAATCATTGTCGATTGTCAACACAAAAAATTGACATCTAGTTCGCTAATGTCATTTGGGGAAGTAAATCTGCGTCTGTACTGGCCTGGCATACACGTGGTTGAATCTCAACTGCCCTCTAAAATGGGCTAGCAAGCCACTCAGTTCCAGGGTGACTGGAGTGGGTAAGAAATGCTGTAAGAGTTTTAACAACAACAGGTTAAAGTCCAACAGGTTTATTTGGTAACAAATACCACTAGCTTTCGGAGCGCTGCTCCTTTGTCAGATGGAGTGGAAATGTGCTCTCAAACCGGGCACAGAGACACAAAAATTAAGTTACAGAATACTGATTAGAATGCGTATCCATACAGCCAGCCAGATCTGAAAGATACAGACAATGTGGGTGGAGGGAGCATTAAGCACAGGTTAAAGAGATGATGTGTATTGTCTCCAGACAGGACAGCCTGCATGTCCAGGAGGCAAGCTGTGGGGATTACTGATAATGTGACATAAATCCAACATCTCGATTTAGGCCGTCCTCATGTGTGCGGAACTTGGCTATCAGTTTCTGCTCAGCGACTCTGCGCTGTCGTGTGTCGTGAAGGCCGCCTTGGAGAACGTTTACCTGAAGATCAGAGGCCGAATGCCCGTGACTGCTGAAGTGCTCCCCCACAGGAAGAGAACAGTCTTGCCTGGTGATTGTCGAGCGGTGTTCATTCATCTGTTGTCGTAGCATCCGGGATGTTGGATTTATGTCACATTATCAGTAACCCCCACAGCTTGCCTCCTGGACTTGCAGGCTGTCCTGTCTGGAGACAATACACATCATCTCTTTAACCTGTGCGTAATGGTCCCTCCACCCACATTGTCTGTATCTTTAAGATCTGGCTGGCTGTAGGGATTCACATTCTAATCAGTATTCTGTAACTTGATTTTTGTGTCTCTGTGCCCTGTTTGAGAGCACATTTCCACTCAATCTGACGAAGGAGCAGCGCTCCGAAAGCTAATGTTATTTGCGACCAAATAAACCTGTTGGACTTTAACCTGGTGTTGTTAAAACTCTTACTGTGTTCACCCCAGTCCAACGCCGGCATCTCCACATTAAGAAATGCTGGCCAGCCAGCGACGCCCATGTCCCACGAATGAATTAAAACAAAGTCATCACCGAGGCCCGAACCACTCACATTTACCCTGCTGGTTCCCCTGAAACGAAGGGATCATTTACCAAAGCCAGTACGCACAACCTGCACATTTTAGACAGTACGGGGCAATATTTACCATGGCCAATCCATCTAGTCTACACATTTGTGGACTGTGGGCGAAAACGGGAGCACCCGAGGAAACACATGCAGGCGGGAGCCTGGGGCAGGAAGAGAACATACAAACTCAACACAGGTAGTCATCTGAGGCTGGAATCGAACCTGGCTCCAAGCCAGTGGAGCAGAAGTGCTAATCATTGTGCCACCCGTAGATTCCAGTCAGTTTAAATTTTGCATTCTGCGAGTTAAGTTAAATCTTTTTGTTTTACATTTCAGGGCAGTACTATGGGGATGTTCATGGAAATCGAAATATTTTATGAGTCATAGGGTTGTGGTTAGGAAGCAGTACACACCTACAGAAGAGGCAGAGGGAAAGAGAGCCTTTTCACAAAAGGGCACAGCAGAACTGTGGCACTGAGGCCAGAAGCCAGTTTGTGAAAAAAGATAAACAATTCCTGTGTTGAACCAAAAATCTTTCCCAAGTCCCAGCCACTTAATCCATACAGTGTGATTGTCACTGTCTAGATTTGACAAATAGATTTAGGATTGCTGTTTTGGAAACAGACGGGTCTGAGTCGAGTTCAGGGTTATCGGTAAAATGATGTGTTTGGGTTTGCAGGCTGTGATGGACGACAGTCTTATTAATTTTCCGCAGGATAAGATTGCTTCTTTGTCATGAATCATTGTCTTGTACTTTGATAAATGATTTTATTTTCTTTGAAGAGAGAAGGGGTTTGAGTTCACATTATTTCTGCAAACGTTTCTCACTCGTAATCCAAAAAAAAAACATGAAACCGAGTTTGAATTTGGAACAGACTTTGTGTGTGTGTGTGTGTCAGCTTCAAAGCTGAATGCTCACAGAGGAGGAAACACAAATGCAGTTTTCAGCAAGGCTTTCAATGGGAGCTGTTCAGTGCAAGGATGATGCCGGATTGATCTCTGTGGGTGTGATCTTCAGCCAGGAGCTGTAAGGCATTATGCAGTGAACTGCACTGGAGCACCTGTGGGAGACATGAAGCCATTCAATTAAATTTAAAAATGACACACTCTGTAAGGTAGTTGAAATTATATTCTGAAGGACATGTGCTTTCTTCTCAAACGATAATACAGCTGTCCAACATTGCCATACCTGAACTGATAGAATATTGCTCAAGTGGATTATCTAAAGCTTCGTTTTGCCGAATCATAGTAAGGAGTCTCACAACACCAGGTAAAAGTCCAACAGGTTTATTTGGTTGCAAAAGCCACTAGCTTTCGGATCGCGCACTGCTCCTTCGTCACTCACCTGACGAAAGAGCAGCGAGCGCTCCAAAAGCGAGTGGCTTTTGCTACCAAATAAAACTGTTGGACTTTAACCTGGTTTTGTGAGACTTCTTACTGTGTTTACCCCAGCCCAACGCCGGCATCTCCACATCATGGTTACTGAATCAGAACATCCCTCTCTCTGCATCTGCAGTTCTTGAGCGAATCGACGAGATTACGTTATTGGAGGATGTTGCAGAAATGAAGGGGAACGTTTGGTCCATTCATTGCCATCTTCTGCAAGTTCCCCCAAATGATCCATTCATTTACACTTCGAATATGTATTTAGTGCCAGTTGAAGCAGTTATTGTTCAATTCTTCAGCAAAGGAAAGGAAATTAAATCTCCCTAATCTCAGTATTGGTTAGGGCTAACGACCTTAAATCTCTCAGTGCCTAATAGAAAACGCAATGACACAGGACTCGGCCATGCAACCCCTCGAGAGTGCAATCCCATTCATCTCATCTTCGTATTATTCTGACCATATTTTATCCTAGTTTCTATTACACATTACTGCATGTTCACCATCATGCCCAACTGCTGGGTAATCCACTATTCTGTGTATCATAGGCTTGGGAATATTCAATGACAGCCTCAAAACATGAGGAAGACCGTTACCAAAAATCAGCACCTCCGAAGCGAAACTTTTCCTCCTGGCCTCAACCTCATATCAACCACCCATTAATAGAAATTGACACCCGATTCCTCACGAGGGAAATGTTCTCTTGGTTTCTAACCTCTCAAGTCTCATCTCGTTTATGTTTGATTTAAATTTGCTAGAATATTGCGCATGGGGTGGCATGGATGACACACCGGTAAGCATAGCTGCCTCACAGCGGCAGAGACTCGGGTTCGACTCCAGTCTTGGGTCACTGTCTGTGTGGAATTTGCCCGTTCAACCCGTGTCTGCGTGGCTTTCTTTCGGGTGCTTTGGTTTCCTTTCACAGTCCAATGGTTAGCAGTTTAGGTGGATTGGCCATGCCAAATTGTCCTTTAGTGACCGAAAATGTGTCATTTAGGTGGGTTGGCCATTTTAAATTATTCCTCATTGTCCAAAGATATATCGGTTAGGTGGATTGACCATGCTAAATTGTTCATTACTGTCCAAAGATCTGGAGATTAGATGGATTGGCAGTCCTAAAGTGTGCCTTAACGTATAAAAATACATCAGTTTAGTGGGTTGGCCATGCAAGATTATTCTTCAGGGTCCAAAAATATATCAGGTAAGTGGATGAGCCATGCTAAATTGCCGTTTAATGTCCAAAGATGTGTCGATTATGTGGATTGGCAGTCTTAAGGTGTCCATTAGTGTCCATAAATGTGTCAGGTGAGTTGGCCATGCTAAATTATTCCTCAGGGTCCAAAGATGTGCATACATTGACCATGCTAAATTGTCACTTGGTGTCCAAGGTGTCCAGGTTAGATGGATTGACTGTGGTAAATGCGGGGATATAGTCGATGAAGGGGGTTGGGGGCTAAGATGTTCTGTCGGAGAGTCGGTGCAGATGCGATGGGCCAAGTGGCCTCCTTCTGCACTGCGGGAACTCTAATGGAAAGACGAATGCTTTTGAAGCATGTCGTTAATCGCAAATATTCAGGAGCATTCTGCTAAATATTATTTTAATATTTCCCAGCTTTTCATTCCCGCCCAGCGCTTTGTCGCGATTTCTCTGCACAGAATTTCATTCGGCTGTCCTAACTTCCCACTCTCTTTTTATGCAAGAAAACAAAAACACAAGTGTTTCACGAAATTAGTTAATAGTGAATAACCTCGCAATATCTTATATTAAAATTCTGACACTTTTTTTGAATAAAAATGTACACTGCTGCTTACCTTCACTGTGTTCGCGGAATATTATTAGATGCTGCAATATGGCTTTGAGGCTCAGTGCGTCAAGTTGATCAAGGGCAGTGCCGATGACTTCACGAGGATTATCTTCCCTGTCAGCCGGTGTTGCTGCAAATGTACAAAACAAGTCTGTGGCTTCGATGCTGGTTTAATGCTTTTTGCAACACAGCATTTACTTACATTCATAATGATACTTTTGTAATAACTTTTGTTACAATTCAGGTTGGATACTTCAACGTGTTCTATGACGTTCTCCTGACCTGTAACGTTTTACGTTGAATTTGGCTCGCATGGGAATGAGAGGTTTCACTCCTGGTGTAATTCATCTGGGCTTTTATCAAAAAACAAAATTTAATTCAGAATATTGTTGACATGTCTATAAAGAACAAAGAAAATTAAAGCACAGGAACAGGCCGTAATTTTCTGTGTTCTTTCTTCTCAGTATACATGTTAACAATATTCTTCATTAAACTTTGGTAAGACAATTAGCAAGAACTTTTAAAAATTACAAACAAGCAGCACATCAAATACGATAATGTGTAACTCTTAACGAATATCTCTAATGTGTTCCAACCAAAGCCACATCCAAGTCACAAAACCTTACAAATAAGCACAACACAGCTTAGGTTCAATGCCCACTTGTTACAGGAATGCAGTCCCCTGGAATGAATGCTGAAAATCTCTTGTTAAGAAACTCAGAAAAGGTTGTAATCGAATCTGTTTCCCAAAACACAGCTTCTTTAAGGCACGATGGCAACAAGCCTCTTCTTCAGCTAATTGATAATAGTTTCAGAACCAAACAAATAGAAGAACAGGGAGCGAGCGCGAGAGAGACTGTTTCTTAGCTTGCTGCTGAACTGCTTCCAAAACAGCACCCTCAAAACGAAGCCAAAAGACCTATCACCTGACTACCACAGCTTCAACTCCCAATTACATCGCTGAAGCTGTAAGCTGCATGATTTTAAGAAATCCCTTCGTAATATAACACTCACATGGCACTTTGAAGGTGATGTTTTGTGGTTTCAAGTCGTCAATAGTTTATTATCAACAATATTTATGTCTGTACACGCGATGGTCTAAAGAAATGCCACACTCTCCAATTTCTTCTACTCCCTGGCTCGAACTGCGGTTCCTCACCCACCCTCGGGGCGGGCGCCTTTGCACCCGATTCGTGGATTTCCCACATTGCCTCTCGATAGTTTCTGGACGGATCACGTAGCCCTCGCTGAACGCCCCATTAAAGAGGCCATGCCACCACAACATTTACCATATTAAATTGTTGCAAATTTGATTCGCAGGCATGACATCAGACACCACTCGAAGCGGACTGACATGAGGAGAATTTAATGAATAATAGCGTGAGATTATTCAAAGTGCGCATATTTAAGTGATACATTACATGAGTACACACAGATATAGATGTGGCACAGTGGTTAGCACTGCTGGCGCACAGCGCCAGGGACCCAGATTTGATTCCCGGCTTTTCCAGAGTCCACTCTTTCTCCCCGTATCTTCGTGGGTTTCCTCCGGGTGCTCAGGTTTCCTCCTACAGTCTGAAAGACGTGCTGGTTAGTTGCATTGGCCATGCTACATTCTCCCTTATTGTACGCGAACAGGCACTGGAGTGTTGTGACTAGGGGATTTTCACACTAACTTCATTGCAGTATTAATATAAGCCTACTTGTTGCACAAGTAAATAAACTTCAGCTTAGAACTTAAGATGAGGAAATTATAAAGCGTAATTCCCGCTGTCTGAAGGAACATCTGACAATATAGAAGAGATACTAACTGTAGACGTGCAAGAAACCAGAATTGAAATAGCAGAAATGTGAGTCAGTTACAGGGTATCGGATGACTTCCTAATATGGAGGGACGGTCCATAAGGATTTGAACGGAACCATGATAATTTTGAAGCCATCGTGTCACAGACCAGGAACCAATGCTCGTCAGAGTGCATGGAGGTGCTAGGGTCACAGACACCCTTTGTAATGTAGTAGGAATATGGTGGAGTTCCACAAAAGATTTGTGGAGGGTGGGAGTAGCAATTGCATATAACAAACTTGTGTTTCCAAAGTACTTTTTATAACGCCACGGATTTGCAAAAAGCCTTTCAGCCAATGAAGTCATTCTTGAAAAGCGTATTGTAGAAACACTGGAACTCTCGCACATAGGAAGGTGATCTGTTTTCGACAGTTGTATTATTATATATAGCCACTCTGGGATTAGAGATAAGAAAATGTCCAAATTGAATATGTCACTCTAATGTGGCTTTGACATATTTTGGAGAACCCTAATCCTCTGGCCCGTTTCAGAATCTTTTCCACCCAAAGTTGTACTGTTCAGTGGGCGAAACTTCCATCAGAGAAATATTCAAGTTTATATATAGGATTTTGAAAGGACTGATAAGTCACCTGATCAGTTTGACTAATCCCACTGTAGTATTGAAAGTTAGATGAAGTTAACAGTCATTTCCGATGGGAGAGTGCAGAACACGGGTGCATTGCTTAAATATCAGAAGATAAAATGTTTAAATGTGGTAACAAAAATGAATTATCCACATTGAAGTTAGTCAAAGCCGGGAATTTGCTCATCAAACTGATTGTAAATGATCGGACTTAGTTATGTTTTCAAGTCCAAAAGTGCGTAGGTTAGGTGGATTAGTCATGCTAAATTGTTACTTATTGTCCAAAGATGTATAGGTTAGGTCGATTGACCATCTTAAATTGTCCCTTAGTGTCCAAAGAAATGCAGATAACGTGGATTGGCCATGCTTAATTGCCCCTTATTGTCCAAAGATATGCAGTTGAAATGGAATGGCCATGTTACATTGCCCCTTAGTGACCAAAGATATGCAGATTAGTTAGATTAGACATGGTCAATTGCCCCTTAGTGTCCAAAGATGTGTAGGATCGGTGGATTCTCCTTCTTAAATTGTGTTCTCGTATCCCACATTGTGCATGTTAGGCAGAATGGCCATGCTAAATTGGCCCTTAGATCGCCAGGATGTGTCGGCTAGGTGGAGTGGACAGACGAAATTGCCCCTTATTGTCCTAAGGTATGTGGTTCAGGTGAATTGACCCTGATGAATTGTCCTTCAGTGTCCACAGATATGCGGGTTACGTGAATTGGTCATGCTAAATTATTGCTTCGTGTCCCAAGATGTGCAGGTTTGGTGGATTCACCATGCTAAATTGTCCATTAGTGTCCAAACATAAGCAGGTTAGGTGGATTCTCCATGTTAAATTATCCCTTAGTGTCCAACATTGTCCAGGTTATGTGAATTGACCGTGCGAAATAATTGTCCCTTTGTGTGCAAAGGTGAGCAGTATAGGTGGATTGTCCGTGCGAAATTGTCCCTTAGAGTCCAAAGATCAGCTAGTTAGGAGGATTATCCATGCCAAATGTGCAGGATTTCGGGATAGCACAGAGGTCGCGAGGTGCGGGGTTGGAGCTTGGTTTGATTGTTGGCAGAGAGTTTGTGCAGACACAATGGATCAGAAGGTCTCTTTCCGTACTGTAGACATTCTATGATTTAGTGTTAAGAACGATGGCATTGATGCATGAGGCACTTTTACAATACCTCTGTGGTCCTCAAGAGGCGCCAGGACACACCAATTGAAAAAAACTCTGATCCCAATTGAGTGAAATCTGAAGGCATAGATTCCGTACAAAGACATGGATAATGCAAAGCTTTCGCTAAATATAGAAAAGCTCGAAGAAGTGGAAGCACAAAGAAGTTCAGGCGTTCAGCTTAGTTGAACAAAGAACAAAGAACAAAGAAAATGACAGCACAGGAACAGGCCCTTTGGCCCTCCAAGCCTGCAACGACAATGCTGCCCGACCGAACTAAACCCGCTTACCGGGGACCATATGCCTCTATTCCCATCCTATTCATATATTTGTCAAGACGCCCCTTAAAAGTCACTACCGTATCCGTTCCCCCTGCAACGAGTTCCAGGCACCAAAATGTGTAAATAATCTGCCTCGGACATCTCGTTTAAACCTTGCCCCTCGCACCTTAAACCAGTGCCCCCCAAGTAATTAACTCTTCCACCCTGGGAAAAAGCTTCTGACTATCCACTCTTTCCATGCTTCTCATAATCTTGTAGACTTCCATCAGGCCGCCCCTCAATCTCCGTTGTTCCAGTGAGAACAAGCCAAGATTCTCCAACCTCTCCACATAGCTAATGCCCTCCATACCAGGCAGCAACCTGGTGAATCTACTCTGTAGCCTCTCCAAAGCCTCCCCATCCTTCTGGTAGTGTGGCGACCGAATTCAACACTATATTCTAAGTGCAGCCTAACTAAGGTTCTATAATGCTGCAACATGACTTGCCAATTTTTAAACTCAATACCCCGGCCAATGAAGTCAAGCATGCCATATGCCTTCTAACTACCTGCTCCACCTACATTGCCACTTTCAGTGACCTGTGTACCTGTACACCCAGATCCCTTTGCCTATCAATACTCTTCAGGGTTCTGCCATTTACTGTATATTTCCTATCTGTATTCGACCTTCCAAAATGCATTACCTCACATTTGTCCAGATTAAACTCCATCTGCCATCTCTTCGCCTAAGTCGACAACTGATCTACATGCTGCTGTATCCTCTGATGATCGTCATCACTATCCGCAAATCCACCAACTTTTGTGTCATGCGCAAACTTACGAATCAAACCAGTTACATTTTCCTCCAAATCATTTATATATATTACAAACAGCAAAGGTCCCAGCACTGATCCCTGAGGAACACCACTTGTCACAGCACTCCATTCAGAAACACACCCTTCCACTGCTACCCTTTTTCTTCTACGACCAAGCCAGTTTTGTATCCACCTTGTCAGCACACCTCGGATCCCATGCGACTTCACCTTCTGCACCAGTTTGCCATGAGGGAGCTTGTCAAAAGCCTTACTGAAGTTCATGTAGACAACATCGACTGCCCTACCCTCATCAATTATCTTCGTCACTTCTTCAAAAATCTCGATCAAGTGCGTGAGACACAACCCCCTTTCACAAAACCATGTTACCTCTCACTAATACGTCCACTTATTTCCAAGTGGGAATAAATCCTGTCTCGAAGAATCCTGTCCAATAATTTCGCTTCCACTGAGGTAAGACTCACCGGCCTGTAATTACCTGGAATATTCTGCTACCCTTCTTAAACAAAGGAACAACATTGGCTATTCTCCAATCCTCTGGGACCTCCCAGAATTGGTCATTAAAATGCGCAAAAAGGTGTAAAATAATCAACACAGCTTAAAAAGGTCTGGTGTTCATATCTAGATTGCAGCATACACACGGTTCGATGCGTTGCGTTCGTTCAATAATCTGCTTTTTCGGACTTATTTGAGTATTCTTAGAATTCTGGAATGTCTTGGCAACATTCCATTCGCAGAACAAGTTTGTATTAGAGGATGGTCAGGGGAGACTCAGCATAAACATTCCCTGGACGGCAAGGAATACACGGGTGGACGGTGTATAAAGCAATCCCTTCCATTCGGAATTCAGAAGTGCTGTGCTCCAGATTTAACAAAGAACAGAGAAAAAGAAAATTACAGCACAGGAACAGGCCCTTCGGCCCTCCAAGCCTGCACCGACCATGCTGCCCGACTTATCCAAACCCCGCTACGCTTCCGCGGACCATATCCCACTATTCCCATCCTATTCATGTATTTTTCCAGATGCCTTTTAAAAGTCACTACTGTATCCACTTCCACTACCACCCCCGGCAAGGAGTTCCAGGCACCCACTACTCTCTGTGTAAAATACCTGCCTCATATATCTCCTTTAAATCTTGCCTATAAACCTCAAACGTATGCCCCCCGAGTAATTGACTCTTCAACTCTGGGAAAAGGTTTCTGACTATCCGCTCTGTCCATGCCTCTCATAATCTTACAGACTTCTATCGGTCTCCCCTCAACCTCCATCGCTCCAGTGAGAACAAACCAAGTTTCTTCAACCTCTCTTCATAGCTAATGCCCTCCACACCAGGCAACATCCTGGTAAATCTTTTCCGTACCCTCTCCAAAGCCTCTCCATCCTTCTGGTAGTGTGGCGATCAGAATTGAACACTATATTCAAAGTGCAGCCTAACTAAGGTTCTATAAAGCTGCAACATGACTTGCCAATTTTTAAACTCAATACCCCGGCCGATGAAGGCAAGCATGCCTTATGCTTTCTGACTACCTTCTCCTCCTGCATTGCCACTTTCAGTGACCTGTGCACCTGTATACCCAGATCCCTTTGCCTATCAATACTCTTAAGGGTTCTGCCATTTACTGTATATTTCCTATCTGCATTAGACCTTCCAAAATGCATTACCTCACATTTGTCCGGATTAAACTGCATCTGCCATCTCTCCGCCAAGTCTCCAACTGATCTATATCCTGCTTTACCCACTGATGTCATCCTTTAGATTACATGAAACGCAGAGAAAAGGATAGGTTGACATGGGTGTCACTGGCTGGGCCAGCAGTTATTTCCCTTCGCATGAATGGGTCATTAGGTCATTTGAGAGGGCTGCTTTTTGGGGTCAACCACGTTGCTATGGGTCTGAAGTCACATCTGGGCCAAGCCAGGTAAGCACGGCAATTTCCCTGCCTAAAGTGAAATGGACGGGTTTTGACAAAAATCGACAGTGGCTTCATGGTCATCACTGGACTTTCAACTCCAGTTTGTTACTGAATTCTAATTGCACCGTCTGCCATGTTCGGATTCGAACCCGGGTCCCCAGAGCATTAACCTGCGTCCCTGGGTTATAGCCCAGTGACAATATCCCACGATGTCACCACCTCTGCAGCAAAGAACTGCTCGTGGGGGACGAAAATCAAACCAGAATGTTAATACTTGTCTTTGACTATTCAAATAAAAATTCTTCATTAAGAGGCACAAGCTCTCTCCCGCTGAAAGCAGTTTCCGTGAGATGAACTATTAGAAGTAATGCTGAGATTGGAAGACATTTGTTCGAAGCAGCTATATTTATGCAGGATCAAAACGGCCTTGTGAGTTATTGAATTCACAGATGAACAATTGCTTGGAAGAACTGACTTAACGGGGCTGGAATATCTGCTCCTGATCATATCTTGGTGTCAGATTTACAGACATGACAGTTTCAAGGACATAAGACATTTGTACATGAGGATGTTGAGATAAACTTCGAAGAGTTGGTAGAACGGAAACGGATAGAATGCAATGAAGCCGGTAAGGTAATCAAAGCTATATCTCGGTATCGTCACTCTGGCCTCTTGATCATCCGCGCTATTTACTTCTCCAACATTAGGAACAAACTGCGTACATCCTAAACATCTGAATTCCAATGCCAAGCTGTGCCAAACCTCTAACTTACTCTCTCCTCCTGTAATTGAACCCATTTGAGGAAGCTCTAATTTCCCTGCCCCCATGTTTCCTGATGTGATACAGAGCTAAATGTAAGTGTGATGTTAATCGCCTTGGCGAGTGTGAATATGCATTGGGAATTTACAAGTGAGTGTGATCGCTGTAGTTCACATCACTTTTTTTTCATCCGCATCAATGGTTACATAAGAAGTAAGAGGAGACGTAGTCAATTCAGCCTCTCAAGCCTGCCTCGCCATTCAATACGATCACGGCTGACCTGATCTAGATTTCCTGCCCGTTCTCCATAAGCCTTCCAATCCATGACGAATTAAAAATCTATCTATCTTCTCCTTCGTATTCTGGGGTAGTGATTCCACAGATCCACGACCTTTTGAGAGAAGTAATTTCTCCTTATTTCTGCTGTTAATGCTACCCCCATTCCTAAAACTGTGACCTCTTGTTCTAGATTGCCCCAAAAGAGGAAACAGAATTTCTCCATCTACCCTGTCAATCCGGTTTAATATATTATGTACTTAAATTACATCTCCCCTCATTCTAATCTCTCATTTTGAGTTGATTTGATTTACTGTTGCCACATTTTTTCTTATCCAGTGAAACGTATTGTTTCTTGTCTGATACAGGCAAAACATACTGTATTTAGAGAAAGAAAGGAGAGGGTGCAGAATGTAGTGTTACAGTCATAGTTAGGGTGCAGAGAATGATCAACATAATATTAGGTAGGTCCATTCAAAGGTCTGATGGCAGCAAAGAACAAGCCGTTCTTGAGTCTGTTATATGCCAGATTGTATCAACCTAAACTACTCAATCTCATGAGACAAACCATTCATCTCGGGAATCAATCTTTGAACGTGCTGTGAACTACCTCCAATGCAACGGCATTCCTCCTGACACAAGGACAACAAATCTCCTGGTGCCATCTCAAACATGTCTTGTATAGTTGCAGCAACAGTTCCCCACTTCCATTGTTTATTCCTTTTTGCGTAAATGCAAAATAACGTTATCCAATCTTGCAGTAAAATGACACAGTGCAAGTTTTAAGCCTGACAACACTCCTATGCCACTTTTCTTGGGCACCAATCCAAGTAGAATATTTAACTCAATATCGGGTTGATTTTACAATAACATGTATGTTTTGAGACCATCAAGGGCAAAGTGTCACCACATTCAAATAAACTCACTCCCTGCACCACTGCAGCCGTGTGTACTATCTACAACATGCACCACAAGAACTCACCAAGACTTCTTCAGCCACACGTTCCACATGCACAACCATTATCACCTCGAAGGACAAGGGCAGCGGATACATGGAAACACCACCACCTGGGAATGCCTCTCCGTGCAACGCACATCCTGACTTGAAAATATATCAGCCGTTTCTTCACTGCCGCTGGGTCAAAACCCTCACTAACAGCACTATAGGTCTACATACACCACATGGACAGTAGTTGTTCAAGATGGCAGCTGAATTACCACCTTCCTTAGGCCCAATTTGGGACAATAAATGGCGGTTTCGCCAGCGACACCCAGATACGATTAACAAAATAAATGATATCTGTGAATCTGAGAGTATTTCAGCGCGAGGACACTGACCTACCCTGAACAATGGAGATGTAACTCAATATAATCTGCTCGAAGGCTCTCAGATCCCTGTCATCTGCCTGGTCCAGGAGATGGTCGAAGTTCTGCCGATGTGTCTTTGCATGGTCCTTCTCACTGCTTGGAACGATCCCTGTAAGGCCAACGAGGATTAGTCACATAAATCCAAGAGCAAATATTGACTAAATGTGTTGATGACTAACTATTAAATCTACCCTGAGCCCCCACCTTCCCATCACTTTATTTGTTGCTATCTTTCCTTCACCCTGACTTCCACCATATAAAGGGCATCAGGTTTCTACCACTATTCAGTTCTGAAGAAAAGTCACACAGGCTCCAAACTTTAAACCTGTTTCCTTCTCCACAGATGCTGTCAGAACTGTTGCGTGCTTACAGCAGTTTCTGCTTTAACTCCGTGTTTCCACAATGTCTTCTCTTTTGACCAAATGTCCACAACATGCTCGTTAGAGTTCGGAAAGTACTTGAGTTTGGAGACAGAGAATATTGTTTCCCATTGAATTGTGGGTGATTCTGAGTGGGCAAGTGGACAGGTTAGAAATGTCAATAGCGGGTCGGTAATGTTCATAAAGCTGGAATAATCTTGATTTGGAGGGAGGCAGGAGTGCTGAACCACTGCGGCTTTGATCCGTGATAGAGGTATAGCGTCAGACAATCTGGAAAAGGCCCTTCACCCCATGTAGTATGTGCCGGAAATAGTTGCACTAAAAACGCGCAAAACCAATTTCCCTGCACTTGTCCCATAACCTGAAATTTTATGATATTTTAAGTGCTCATCCAAATATGGATATAAACACGGTAACACAGCAGTTAGCACTGTTGTATCACAGCGCCAGGAACCCAGGTTCAATTACGGTCACGGGTCACTGTCTGTGTGGAATTTGCATGTTCTCCCCGTGTCTGCGGAGGTTTCCTCCGGGTGTTCCAGTTTCCTCCACAGTCCAAAGATGTGCGGGTTAGCTTGATTGGACATGCAAAATTGACCCTAGTTCAGGAGGTTTATCAGGGTAAATGTGGGACGTTACGGGATTAGGGTCTGGGTGGGATTGTGGTCAGTACATGCTCGATGGCCGGAATACGATTCTGTAGGGATTTTATGATTCCATGATCGTTAAAAGGCTGTAAGGACTCCAGCCTCCACGACCTTCTCAGCCATTGCATTCCAGATTCCCGCCACATTCTGAGTGTTTTGTTTTCTGTCAAATCCCCTCGAGATCATCTGCCCCGACTATAAAACTACACCCCCCCCCGCTCATGGCTGACCCCTCAAAGAAGGGGAACAGGTGCTACCTACTCACCCTGGCCATACCCCTCATAATCTTATACACCTAAATAATGAACCCCTTAGCCTTCTCTGTTTCATGGAAAATAATCCAAGCCTCCTTCGTCTCTCCTTATAGCTCAATAGCTTCAACCTGGGTAACATCCTGGTGAATCTCCTCTGTACCCCCTGTAGTGCTATTGCATCCTGCTCACAGTGAAGTGACTGGAACTGCGCAGAATACTCCAGCTGTGACTTAATCAACATTCTGTACAACTCCAATATTACATCCGTGCTCTTGACATAACTGATAAAAGCAAGGATCCCAAATGCCATCCTTACTATCCTATTCACGTGCGCTTCCAACTTCAGCGCAGGGTTGTGGAAAAATAAAGACAAAGATGGAAATGTTAAAAATATATATCACTCGGCAGTGAACCCCAGTGTGATAATGGATGTGGAATTGTTATGAGTAGAATAATAAAAAAGAAGAACGTTGCCAGAGCTCGAAATTACAGCTATGAGGAGAGATAGGATAACAAAACATAGAACACAGAAAATAGAAGCAAGATTGGGCCATTCGGCCCTTCAAACCTCCTCCGCCATTCATTGTGATCATGGCTGATCATCAAAAGCAATATCCTGATCCCGCTAACCCTCCATATCCCTTGATCCATTGAGCCCCAAGTTCCATGTCTAATTTCTGCTAGAAGTCAGGTACATTCAGTGGAGTGATGTGTACAGATTCACCACTCTCTGGGTGAAGAACTTTCTCCACACCTCAGTCCTAAAATGTTGTCCCCTTATCCTCAAGCTGTCATCACTAGTTCTGGACTCCCCCACAATTGAGAACATTATTTCTGGATCTACCCAGTCTCATCCTAATAGAATTTTATACGTTCCCTGAGAGCCCCCTCATTCCCCTAAGCTCCAGTGAATACAATACGAACTGACGTCATCGCTCCTCGTATGACAGACCTGTCATCCCAGGACTCAACATCCACTGCACTCTCTCTATAACAAAGACATCCTCCTCAGAGAAGGACATCAAAACTGCAAGCAGTTCTCCAGCTATGGCCTCACCTCAGGTACTCCAGCTAAGGTGGCAGTTAAAAAACCCTATTCATAAACTCAAATGCTCTTGCTTTGGAGGCCAAAATGCCATTTGCTCATTTACTGCCTGCTCTGCCTCGCACTTACTTTCAGCGACGGATGCACGAGGACACCAAGGTTTCACTGAGAATCCACCTCTCTCAACGTACACCTATTCAAATAATAAACTACCATCCTTTTATTGCGGTTGAAGTGGATAACCTCATATGTAACCACATTGTACTGCATCTGCTATGCATATGCAGACACACTCAGACTGTACGAATCACGCTTCAGCATCTCTGCATCCTCCTCACAGCGACCCCGCCCACCCCACTTTGTATTATCTCTAAATTTGGAGATAATACATATAGTTCCCCCTTCCAAATCATTGATATATAATGTGTCTTGTTGGGCTCTTAGCACAGACACTGCTGAATCCCATTAGTCACTGAAGGCGAATAGGAACAAGACTCATTTATGCCAATTCTTTGCTTCTGATCTGCTAACCAGCTTTCTATACATCTCAAGCCATGACCAACAACTCTATGAACTTTAACTTTACACAGTAGTCAGCTGCGTGAGATATTGCCAAAAGCCTTCTGAAAGTCTAAATAATCCACATCCACCGGTTCTCCTCAGTCAACTCAAAGAATTCTAACAGATTTTCCAAGCAGAATGTCATAAGGAGTCAATAACAAGGGGGAAATTCATTGATTTGTGGAAGAGTTGGAGGGGATTGGAGGCAAGGTTTTCAGCCAGAGGGTGGTGGGGTTGTCTGGAAATCATTGAGTAATTTGAGGCACAAAAATTTAAACCAAGACTGTTGGCATAGTGGACAGTGAAAAAGGTGTGGATGCGAGGGGGTGGGGGGGGGGGGGGGTGTGGGTGCGAGACGGGCGGGAGTTCGGGATTGCAACGGGATCTTGATCAATTCGGTCACTGGTCCGCGAAATGGCAGATGGAGTTCAATTTAGATAAATATGAGGTGATGCATTTTGGTTGATCGAACCAGGACATGAGTTACTCAATTCATGGCAGGGCGTTAGGGAGAGATCTCGGGATACATGTTCATAGCTCCTTGACCGTGAAGTCACAGGTCGAGAGAGTGGTGAAGAAGGCATTTGGTGTACTTGATTACATTGTTCAGAACATTTAACACAGGAGTTGGGGCGTCTTGTTAAAGTTTGTAAAATATATTGTAAAGGCCACACTTGAAATACTGTGTACAGTTCTGGTCACCCTATTATGGAGCTGATACTATTAAACTTGACTGAGTGCAGAAAATATTTACCAGGATGCTACTGGGACATATTTGTTTGAGTGATAAGGCGAGGCTGGATAGACTAGGACCTTTTTCCCTGCTGGACTGTAGGAAACTTAGGGGTGATCTTATAGAGGTCTATAAAATAATGAGGGGCATGGATCAGTTCGGTAGTCAACATCTTTTCCCAAAGGTATTGAAGTCTAAAACTAGAGCGCATAGATTTAAGGTGAGAGGGGAGAGATACAAAAGTGTCCAGAGGGACAATTGTTTCACACAAAGGGTGGTGAGTGCCTGGAACGAACGTCCAGAGTTAGTAGAAGAGGAAGGTACAATTTTGTCTTTTAAAAAGTATTTAGACAGTCACGTGTGTAAGATGGGATAGAGGGATATCGGCCAAACGCGGGCAATTGGGACGAGTTCAGTGGTTAAAAAAAGAGTGGCATGGACAAGTTGGGCCGAAGGGCCTGTTTCCATGCTGTAAGCCTCTATGTCTCTATAAATTGACATGTATGTTGATGATTTGGATGAGATTATAGGAGGCATGGTTAGGAAGTTTGCAGATGACACTAAGATTGGTGGCTTAGCGGACAGTGAAGAAAGTTACCTCCAATTGCAACGGGATCTTGATCAATTGGGCCAGTGGGCTGAGGAATGGCAGATGGAGTTTAATTTCGACAAATGCGAGGTGATGCATTTTGGTAGATTGAACCAGGGCAGGACTTACTCAGTTAATGGTAAGGCGCTGGGGAGAGTTCCAGAACAAAGAGATCTAGAGGTACATGTGCATAGCTCCTTGAAAGTGGAGTCACAGGTGGACAGAATGGTGAAGAAGGCATTCGGCATGCTTGGTTTCATCGGTCAGAACATTGAATACAGGAGTTGGAATGTCTTGTTGAAGTTGTACACGACATTGGTAAGGCCACACTTGGAATACTGTGTATAATTCAGGTCACCCTACAATGTAAAGGATATTATTAAACTAGAAAGAGTGCAGAAAAGATTTACTAGGATGCTACGAGGACTTAATGGATTGAGTTATAAGGAGAGGCTGGATAGACTGGGACTTTTTTCTCTGGAGCGTAGGAGGCTGAGGCGTGATCTTATAGAGGTCTATAAAATAATGAGGGGCACAGATCAGCTAGATAGTCAATATCTTTTCCCAAAGTTAGTGGCATCTAAAACTAGAGGGCATAGGTTTAAGGTGAGAGGGGAGAGATACAAAAGTGTCCAGAGGGGCAATTTATTTCACACAGAGGGTGGTGAGTGTCTGGAACAAGCTGCCAGAGGTAGTAGTAGAGGCGGTAAAATGTTGTCTTTTAAAAAGCATTTAGATAATTACATGGGTACGATGGGTATAGAGGGATATGGGCCAAATGCGGGCAATTGGGATTAGCTTGATTTTTTAAAAAACGGCGACATGGACAAGTTGGGCCGAAGGGCCTGTTTCCATGCTGTAAACCTCTATGACTCTATGACTCTATAAATAATCCAAAAGGTTCCTGTCTCAACATCTGAAGTGCTGGAAGCTGCAAGGCTATGGGGCAGGTAAAATATTTATTAGTCCCAAGTAGGATTACATTAGCATTGCAATGAAGTTACTGTGAAAATCCCCTGCCACCACACTCCGGTACCTGATTGAGTACACTGAGGGAGAATTTAGCATGGCCAATACACCAAGCCAGCACATCTTTGAGACTGTGGAAGGAAACCGGAGCACACAGAGGGAACCATACAGACATGGGGAGAACATGCAGACTCCTTGCAGAGAGTGTCCCAAACCAGGAATCGAACCCGAGTGCAATGCGCTGTGAGAGTGCAGTGCTAACCATTTTCCCCCACCCCACCCTCTTAATTCTGGCCAGCACAGACACAATGGGCTGACTAGAATATTTCTGCACCGTAACTCTCCTATAGTTATAACCGTTGTCCACCATTTTTTGTGTTACTTACCTTGAATGTCCTTTCTGAAGATGAGGAACTGATTGAAAAGGAAGGCCAGCAGTTTATCATCACAGCGGCGAAGGAGATCTCTGATCCTCTGCCGTGAACTCTTCGGAATTCCAGAAGACTTAACTGGACAGACAGTAAAACTATTTGGTGCATTACTTCACAACAACCCCGCGCCAAAAATGACTTAATGTAAACAAGATAGAATGGAAGGGAGGAAGGAAGCGTGGAACGGAGGGAGGGAAGGAAAGAAAGAGAGAAGGGAAGGAGGGAGGGAAGGACGGAAGGAAGGAAGAAAGTCCAAGTACACTGAAGTCTCTCATCCCTGTTACCATTCGTGTTTATTTGTTTTATTCTTTCGTGGAATATGAGCTGGACCAGCATTTATTGCCCATCCCTAGTTGCCCTTGAGAAGGTGAATGGCTTGCTAAACCGTTACTGAGGGCAGTTGAGAGTTAACCGCATTGCTGTGGCTCTGGAGTCACATGAAGTCCAGTCAAGGTAAGGACGGCAGATTTCTTTCCCTGACGGACATTGGTGAACGATATGGGCTTCTCCCACAATTGTCAATGGTTTCATGGTCATCAGTAGATTCCTAATTCTACACTTTTTTTATTCAATTCAACTTTCACCAGCTGCCAGGTGTCGAATCCGTGTCCCCAGAACATTAGTTAAATTTCTCGATTAACTGTCTAACAATAATACCAATCGGCCATCGCCTCTTCTGTGAATCTCTTTTGTCTCTCTCAAATATGTTCACATACTTCCCAGAGTGTGGCATGTCTAAATATATACAATTCTCCAGCTGAGGCCGCATTACCATCCTAATAATGTTCAAAATAAACTTCTTGCTCTTGTACAGAATACCCCTATTTTCAAAAATGTGAAACATCACATGTTGCACGAACTGCTCACTCCAATTGCCTTGCCCATTTCAATGGTCTATGCGCATATTCGCTCAGATTCCTTTGCTCCTGCAATTAATTAAGGTATCTGCCCCTTACTTGCATTGAATAATGAGATCTGATGTTGATTCTGGTGATTCGCTCAGCATGTCCAATCATTTACCAAAAAAAAACCTGCAGTGCTTCAAATTATCCCTGATTAACTATATCTATTGCATCGCTACACAATCATCAAGCTTCCAGAAATCTTCCTGTATAATTGCGCACTATTCCTCAGAGTTAGCTAAGGCTGTCAGGTTGCAAAGGTTAAAGAAGAGAGCGAGTGAAGAAACTATGGAAGCAAATAGTTACACCTTCACTGCTGTGCAGCAGGAGGCCATGTGGCCCATCGAGTCTGCACCGACTCTCTGAAAGAGCAAGTACCCAGTCCTATCTCCATAACTTCATGCATTCAGCCCTCTATTCCCCAAACCTATGCATATCGGGACACCAAGAGATAATTTAACATGGACAGTCTACCAAATCAGCATATATTTTGACTGTGGAAGGAAACAGGAACAACAATGAACAGTGAAGCACAGGAATAGGCCCTGCCGCCCACCAAGTCTCTGCCGACGCAGTTGCCTCTCTAATCTAATATTTTCTTGCCTCTACCTGGTCTATATCCCTCTTTTCCCTGAATATTCATGTATCTAAATAGATGTCCCTTGAAAGTTGCTATAAAATCTGCTTCCATTACCTCCTACGGCAGCGTGTTCCAGGCATTCACCACCAGCTGTTGAAAAGCTTGCCCCATACATCTCCTTTAAACTTCCCCCCTCGCACTTCCAAATTATGCTCCCGAGTAATTCACCTTTGACCCTGGGAAAAAGACTCTGACGATCCACTCTATCCATGCCTGTCATAAACTTCTAAACCTTTGTCAGGTCCCCCTCTTCCCCCGAAGCTGCAGTGAAAACAATTAAAGTTTATTCAAACTTTTTCATAGTCCTTACGCTCCAAATCAGGCAGCATCCTGGTAAATCTCTTCTGCACCCTTTCCAATGCATCAACATTCTTCTGGTAGTGGGGCGGCCAGAATTGTACACAATACTACAAATGCAGCCCTACCAAAGTCTTGTACACCTGCAACATGGTTTTCCAATTCCGAGACTCAACGCCTGACCGATGATGGCCAGCATACCAATACACCTTCTTGACCACCTTGTCCACCTGAGTTGCCACCTCCATGGAACTGTGGATCTGCATGCCTTGATGCCTCTGTATGCAAGAAAGGTTTCTAGCACATGGTGGAAACTCACGCAGACATGGGGAGGACATGAAAACACCACACAAACAGTCTCTTATGAAAGGTGTGATAGAACGGCGTTAGGATGGAAGTAACCAAGATAATGGACAGAAGACGAGAACACGGGTGCTGAAAGCGCATGAGGGAGAAATGAGGCAGGGAAAGCAGGAGTGAAGCATTGAATCATATAATCATAAAGTCTCTACAGTATACAAGAAGGCCATTCTGCCCGTAGAGTCTGCACCAACGCTCCTTCAGAAGGTCATACCCAGGCCCATCCCCTTGCCGATCCCATTAACCCCAAATATTTGCACTGCTAATCAGCCGAGACATCTTGGGACACTAAAGAATAATTTGGCATGGCCAATCCACCTGGCCTACACATCTTGGAACTGTTGGAACAAATCAACCCATAAAGGTATGGAGGGAATGTGCAAAAACATTTAACCAAGGCCGGAATCAAACCCAGGTCCTTGGCGCTGTGTCTCAACTCTGCTGACCACTATGCCACCATGCCGGTCACAATTTTGGAAGATAGGAAGTTACGAGAAAAGCTAGGAAGAGAAGAAATCAGGAAAAAAAGACAGAGTGAGGGGTGAGGGGAAACAGCAAGCAAACATTAAAATACTCCAAAGTAGGACAATCGATCTGAAACGAAAACAATCTTCATTCCTTATTGATAAACGGTCTATGGTCAGCACAGTGGTAAGTACTGCTCCCTCACCACACCAGCGGCCGGTGTATGATTGCAGCTTTGAGTGCCTGTCTATGAGAAGTTTGCACTTTCTCCCCATGTGTGCGTGGGTTTCCTCCGATGCTCAGGTTTCCTCCCATAGTCTGTAAATGTGAACATGAGGTGGGTTAGCCATGGTGAATTGCCTCTTGATGTCCCAAGCTGTGTAGGTGAGGGGGATTAACGATGTGTGGGTTTTCTGGGTTAGGGCGGGTGATAGGGCTTCGGTAGGAGACCCTGTCAGAGAGTCGGTGCTGACTCGATGGGCCAAATAGCTCTTCTGCACTATACGCATTCCATAGCCAAGCAACGACTCAATTCAACAGAGCTCTGAGCTTACAGCCAGAGTCAGACATACAGAGAACCAACTCTTTGAAGATTAGCATGTGTCTCAGGACAAGCAGAAGATGTGGACGGTCAAATGTGCCCAAAATATCGTGAATCTTCCCTCGAGTATTTTCCTCACTCTGCGGCTCCATTGCTGCGGGAAAAAAAGTATATAAATTGAGGGATTTGCCTCCCTGATTGGCCAAGCCAAAGATCAAAGGTCATCTAAACAGTAAGTGCCAAGTAAAGGAACTAACCAGAGCCAGAATGTTCTCTATCTGTCAGAATACTGACACTTTATCCTGGCCCACTTTCCCTTCAACAGGACGTTTATAAACAAATCATCGAATTGTTACGAGGCAAAACGAGGCCATTAAGCCCATCCCATAAAAGCTTTCTTTTAGCTTCTTTCTGGACCTCAGCTCTCACTCAAAGCTTTCGCAGGCAGTTAAAGGGGCCTTAGAAAATAGCTATTCACCTTTGAAAAGTAGAGGCAGACAAAATGTTTTCATTTTCAAACTGTTGCTGACTTGGGGAACGATAGAATCCGTACAGCGCAGGAGGGGGCCATTCTGCACATCTCCTCTGCATCGAATCTCTGAAAATGCACCCCCCAGGCCTTCCCCTCCGTTCTATGCCTGTAACCACGCTCCATTGCCGTAATTAATTCACCTAACCTACACACATTTGGAAACTCAATGGCAATTTAAAATGGCGAAGCCATCTAACCTGCAATTCTTTGGACAGAAAGGGACAATTTACCTTGGCCAATCCATCTAACCTGCATATTTTTGGACACTAGGGGGCAACTTAGCATGACCAATCCATCAAACCTTCACAACTTTGGATACTAAAGGGCCACTTGCCATGCTCAAACCATCTAAATTACACAGCTTTCAATACTATGGGTTAATTTCTCATGGTCAATGTGCCTAACCTGCACACATTTTGATACTGAGGGATAATTTAGCATGGCCAATCCGCCTATCCTGTACAACCTTGGACACCAAAGGCCAATTTATCAGGGCCATTCTACCTATCTTGCATATCTTTGGACACAAAGGGGCAAGATAACATGGCAAACCGATCTAACCTGCACATCTTTTGACACTACGGGAACATTTACCATAATCAGTCCACCTAACCTGCACATCTTTCGACACTAAGGGACAATTTACCATCGCCAGTCCACCTAACATGCACATCTTTGGACACTAAGAGGCAACTAACGATAACCAATCCACCTACCCTGCACATCTTCGGACACTAAGGGACAATGAAGCAATGGGAAATCCACCTACCCTCCACATATTTGGAGCACTATTGGCCCAGGACTGAGGGAGAAAACTACCGGCACTTGGCCTAATGTTTTTATGCCTTGACTTATTCATTGCTAACAATGAACACGTGAGGAAGTGGGTTAGAGGGTGCGAGATAGGGTATGGAAACATGGACGGTGTGTATGTGGGGTTGTCGTCGCGCAGGGTGGCTCACATGAGTCCCTCAGCGGGATCAATAGAATGAATGCAGGAGTGGATATTTGAATGTCAATAAGATCTGTCCCGGTTCCCTGATTGGATGCTGATGTATCTCATAAAGTCAATGTTTATTCATGAATACAAAGTCCAGTGTGTGAATGTTTTATGATAATAAGGGGAAAGATAAGGCGATATTTATATGTTACTTTGTATACTCTGTAAATGATTAATACACTTGCTCATTATTGTGTAACAATGTAAATGAAGTGTCAGCAGCATTCCAACCTCGCAGGTAAAATGTCAGAGGTTAAATCAATAACCTTCTTGGTCTTCAGTAATCAGAGAAACTGATCTATCAGAGGGTCAGTTCGGAGCGAGTTTGTGAAGCAGAGCTAAGTGAGCGCTTGTCTGTCAGAAGGTCAATGCTGGCGGAATTGCTGAGCAGTACTGAGGGAGGGCTGATGTTTCAGAGGGTCAGTGCGGAGGGAGAGAGTGACGAGTACTGAAGGAGAGTGTGACTACTACTGAGGGAGAGAGTGACTATTAATGAGGAAGAGTGTGACCAGTGCTGAGGGAGAGAGTGAGCAGTACAGAGAGATAGAATGACCAGCACTGAGGGAGAGAGTGAGCAGTGCTGAGGGAGAGCGTGACCAGGCCTGAGGGAGCGCTGATGTGACGGGAGGTCCATGCTAAGGGAGCTGGAGTGTCAGACCTGAGATGGAACTGAATTGTCAGAGGGTCAGTGCTGAGGGAGAGAGTGACCAGTCCTGAAGCAGCACTGATGTGTCAAAGGGTCAGTGCTGAGAGAGCTGGAGAGTCAGTCCTGAGGTAGCACTGATGTGCCAGAGGGTCAGTGCTGAGGAAGAGAGTGGCAAGTCCTGAGGGAGCGCTGAAGTGTCAGGGTCAGTGCTCAGGGAGAGAGTGACCAGTCCTGGGGCAGTGCTGATGTGTCAGAGGGAGTGTGCTGATAGAGCTGGAGTATCAGTCCTGAGGGAGTGCCGATGTGTCAAAGGGTCAGTGCTAAGGGAGAGAGTGGCCAGTACTGACCGAACACTGAATTGTAGCAGGTCAGCGCTGGGGACATTCGACTTTACATACTGAAGGAACTGATCTCTGAGAAGGTCACTGCGGAGAGAACTAAAGTGTAAGTACTGAGAGTATTCAGTATCATGGAGGGTGGGGGGTGGAGACGGGTTCGCAGTATTGAAGGATCAGTTCTGAGGTAATGCTGTACTGACAGAGGTTCAGTACCGAGGGAGTGCCGCATTGTCAGAGTGTCAGTACTGAGGGCGTGTTGCACTGTCGGAGGGCCAGGACAGAGGAGCGCCACAATATCTAAGGGCCAGTGGTGAGGCAGCTCTGCACTATCAGAGGGTCAGCGATGAGGGAAAGCAACACTGTTGGAAGGTCAGTCCGAAGTAAGTTCCACATTTTCAGAGAGTCAGGAGGGAGGCAGCATCGCACGGCCAGGTGATTAGTACTGAGGGTGGGCTACACTGTCAGAGGTCAGTACTGAGGGAATGCTGCACTGTCAGAGGTCAGTACTGAGGTAGTGCTGCACTGTCAGTGTGTCAGTACTGAGGGAGTACTGCATTGTCAGAGAGTCAGTACTGAGGCAGTGCTGCACTGTCAGAGGGTCAGTACTGAGAGAGTGCTGCACTGTTAGAAGGTCAGTACTGAGGTAGTGCTGCACTGTCGGAGGGTCAGTACTGAGGGAGTGCTGCATTGTCAAAAGATCAGTACTGAGGGAGTGCTGCACTGTCGGAAGGTCAGTACTGAGGGAGTGCTGCACTGTCGGAGGGTCAATACTGAGGGAGTGCTGCACTGTCGGAGAATCAGTACTGAGGGAGTGCTGCACAGTCAGAAGGTCAGTACTGAGGGAGTGCTGCACTGTTGGATGGTCAGTGCTGAGGGAGTGCTGCATTGTCAGAGGATCAGTACTGAGGGACTGCTGCACACTCAGACGATCAGGACTAAGGGAGTGCTACACTGTTGGAGGGTCCGTACTGAGGGAGTGCTGCACTGTTGGAGGGTCAGTTCTGAGGGAGTGCTGCACTTTCTGAAGGTCAGTACTGAGGGAGTGCTGCATTGTCAGAAGGTCAGTACTGAGGGAGTGCAGCACTGTCGGAGGGTCAGTATTGAGGGAGTGCCGCACTGTCGGAGGGTCAATACTGAGGGAGCGCGGCACTGTCGGAGGATCAGTACTGAGGGAGTGCTGCACAGTCAGAAGGTCAGTACTGAGGGAGTGCTGCACTGTTGGAGGGTCAGTACTGAGGGAGTGCTGCACTTTCGGAAGGTCAGTACTGAGGAAATATTGCACGACTCTATGTATTCGACGGAGAAAATAAAATATACCTTGTCTCTTTATTTCCATGCACTGGAACATCTTGAATTGAATGGAAAATTGGAGGAGAAGTTTGGAATAAAACACTACCTTCAATTTCCTTTCGAAATCAAAGTGGACAAATCTGATGTGGACGAATGTTAGCGTCTCTGTATTGCTTTGGTGCAGAATGATGCAAACACGATCAAACAACACCTCCAGCAAGTGAGCAGCACCAGTTCAATAACTAGGCACATCAATACTTCAAGGAGTGTAAACAGTGATGTGCTTTAACCAACGGCCTTTCCACTGATATTCACACCCCCAGAATGATTCATTTTGAAAACAGTCGGCACCGATGCCAACTAAACATCAATCACACACTATTTGGAATATTTGACACGTTAATCTCACCAGTAAAATGTGTGTAACTTACATTGATTCGCTGCTTGCTGCTGATGAACCCAAAATTCTGCACAGTAATGTCGTAAACATCGATTCACCAAGAACTGAAAACACTAACTGATCAAAGTTCGGAGCTTATCAAGCGAAACGCTGCCAACATCAACAAAGAGAGTCCCACCCCGTTTTAGATTAATGGGTTTGTAATAAACAGCTGGGGAGGCTTTGCTGCAGCCGAACTGAGCTCTTTAGGATTCAACCTGGAGTGAACTGCATTCTGAGCATTGTGTTTACATGTTGGCACATCATCTCACCGAGGGGTATTTATTTTAATTCGTTCGTGGGACATAAGAGCCGCTGGCTGGCCAGCATTTATTGCCCATCCCTATTTGCCCTTGACAAAGGCGGTTGTGAGCTGTCTTCATGAAGCGCTGCAGTCCATGTGCTTGGGTTGACGCACAATGCCGTTAGGGAGGGATTTGCAGGATTTTGACCCAGGAACGGCGGTACGTTTCCAAGTCAGGATGTGAGTGGCTTGGAGGGTCACTTGCAGCTGGTGGTGTTCCCATGTATCTGCTGCCATTGTCCTTCTAGGTGGAGGTGGTCCTGCGTTTGAAAGGAGCTGTCTCATGATCTTTGGTGAGCTGCTGCAGTCCATCTTGTGGATGGTACACACTGCTGCTATTGAGCGTCGGTGGTGGAGGGAGTGGATTTCTGTATCTGGGGTGCCAATCAAGTGGGCTGCTTTGCTCTGGATGTTGTCAAGCTTCTTGAGTGTTGTTGGAGCTGCACCCATCCAAGCAAGTAGGGAGTATTCCATTACACCCCTGACTTATGGCCGGATTTGGGGAATTAGGAGATGTGTTTCTCTCCTCAGAATTCTGAACTTTTGACCTGCTCTTGTAACCACTGTGTTTTTGTGGTGAGTCCAGTTCAGCTTCTCGTCAGTGGTAACCCCAAGATGTTAACAGTGGGATATTCAGTGATGGTTACACCATTGACTGTCAAGGGGCAATGTTTAGAGTGTTTCTTATTGGTGATGGTCATTGCCTGTCATTTGTGTGGCACGACTGTCACTATAATGACCATGGAGGCCAGGATACACAGCACAGATCTTGCCATATAAGGATGACCCAGCAATTCATTCCCATGCCAAATTGCCACTGAATTGTAAAATCACCAGGTAATTCAGAGCGTATTTAACATTAAACTATGTGCAGTGTAATGAGAGTCACAGATGGACCAAGTAAGGGTGGCACATTTCCTTCCCTGAAGGGCATTAGATAACCCGGTGGGAGTTTGCAAAACTTCGATTTAATCTTTAGACATTCAGTTCGAAATTTGGTATTCAATTCAAATTTCACCAAAAACCTGATGCATTTTGAACCCAGAGAATTATTAGAATCATAGTATTCACAGAAACCACGCAATGGAAAAAGGGGCCCTTCGGCCCATCGAGTCAGCACTGACTCTCCAACAGAGTATCTTACCAAGACTTAACCCCAACCTATCCTGATAACTCCATGCATATACCCCGCTAATCCACCTAACATGTAAACCTTGGGGAAATAAGGGGCAATTGAGCATGTCTAATCCACCTAAACTGCGCATGGAATGTATTTAAGAGGCAGTTAGGTATAGCACTTGAGGCGAATGCAGGATTAGGCAATTGAGTCGGATGATCAACCCTGATCGTAATGAATGGCGGAGCAGGCTTGAAGGGCTAAGTGCCCTCCTCCTGTTCCTTTCTATCTTCTACGTTGCCATGTTATTATTTTGTGGTCATGATGTGGAGATGCCGGCGTTGGACTGGGGTAAACACAGTAAGAAGTTTATCAACACCAGGTTAAAGTCCACTTTAACCTGGTGTTGTAAACTTCTTACATTATTTTGTGGCACAGTGGTTAGCACTGCTGCCTCACAAAGCCAGGAACCTGAGTTCAATTCCCGCCTCGGGTGACTCTCTGTGTTCTGTTTTCACATTCTCCCCATTCCTGGGTGGGTTTTCTCCGGGTGCTCCGGCTTCCTCCCACTCTCCAAAGATGTGAGGGTCATGTTGATTGGCCATGCCAAATTCCCCCAAAACGTGCAGGTTAGGGGGATGAGCAGGATAAATACATAGGGTACCGGGGATAGGGCCTGTGTGCGACTGTTGTCGGTGCAGATTCGATGGAATAAATGGTCTGCTTCTGCACAGGAGGGGCTCTATGATGCAATGATTCTATGACCTTTGGACTGAAGAAGCAAACTCTAGTACCCAGTAAAACCCCACGCAGGCAGAAGGAGAATCATTGTGTGCAACTGCGAAAATTGTTCTGTTAGAATTAGAATTATAGAATCATAGAATCATACAGCTCAGAAGAGGTCCTTCGGCCCATCGCATCCGCACCAACACAATAAAGACACCTGGTCGCCCAACTAACCCCATTTGCCAGTGCTTGGCCCATATCCCTGTATGCGATGATGTGGCAAGGGATCATCCAGATACCTTTTGAAGGAAATGAGGCAACCCTCCTCTACCACCCTCCTAGGTAGCGCATTACAGACCGTCACCACCCGTGGGTATTGTTTTTCCTTACATCCCCCCTGAACCTCCTGTCCCTCACCTGGAACCGATGTCCCTTCGGGTGTGACCCTTCAACTGAGAGGACTAATTGTTCCTCATCCACTCTCTCCATGCCCTTCATAATCTTGTACACCTACATCAGGTCGCCCTGATAAGATAAACCCTCAGCATGGTCGATAATGTAACATTCATCCTTTGCAATATCTAGCAAAGCTATTGGAGAGTATAGCAAAGTTTACTCATTGCATTTCACAAGTGGCTGATAACAGCACCAAATGTGCACATTGCAGACTGGAATGATCCCGATCTGCAGACGCGACCTCCAATGTTGAATGAGGAACAAAGTTCACCTGCAGTGTCTGGTGATACAAGAACTAACTGTACAGCACGAGTCACTTCTGCAAACTACAATCTCTTTGCAACATTGCTCCATCACCACACAATGACAGCTCATGTAGCTCGTAGCTGTCAACAGATCAGAATTTAAATCAGAAGCTATTGTAACAGCTTTGAGGAGAAAGTGCTTTCAGCGTTTTAATCCATTCATTCAAAGAGAGACAGAGACAGAACTCTGACAAAATTCACACCCACACACACGCAGCACACACTCACTCGCACAGACACACACACACACATACACACGCACACACACACAGACGCACACAGGAACTCACAAACAGAGAGAGAGAGAGAGATTCTCTCTCACACACACACACTGGTCCAGAGATTCAAACAGAGACTAACACAGAGACACACGTACACTTATATCTCGCTCTATTTCTTAATCACAGACACAAAACACACGATCTGTGTCTGTCTCGTTCATTCTCTCTTCCTTAAAACACATACACATGGAGACACACATACAATCTCTCTTTCATACACACCTTAATTCAATAATTCACGCTGAGAAAAAGACAGAACTCTAACAAAACACACAAACACTCACGCACACACCCAAACACCCACACCCACACATAAAGAGATAGAGACTGACACACGCACGGAAAACACACACACACACACTGTCACATGCATGCGTGCGCGCGCACACACACGCACACACTCTATCTCTCTCTCTCACACACGCACACACACTCTCACTCTCACACACACACTTTCTCTCTCACACACGCTCTCTCTCACGCACACTCTCTCTCTCACACACACACTATCTCTCACACACGCTCTCTCTCTCTCTCACACACACACGCACACACACACACACACAGCCACACACACACACACACACACACACGCCCACACACACCCATACACACCAACACACACACACACATACACAACGCAGCAAGAGAGAGATTCAGCAATCCACACTTTGTTGGATATTGTCAGATTCAGCTCAAACTGCTGGAAAATGTGCCACAATGAGTGGTTTTGGATCACGATCAACTTTTAACAGAAATGATTATTTCTGTCTCTCTATGTCATTCGCTGTTTGAATCTCTCGGGCAGTGTCGGTCTGTGTGTGTGTGCGTGAATGTGTGTGTGTGCCTTTCAGTGTGTGTGTGTGTGTGTGTGTGAGTTTGTATGTGTGCGTGTGAGAGAGAGAGAGAGAGATAGAACCTACAGAAAAGTTTATGGTCAGTTCTTTTTATGTTCCCTTACAACATAATTTCATACTGTAATTTCCCCTTCATAACGATTCACTTGGTCCTGATTTGCTGAATTTTCAATTGTTCCAAATCCTCTGGTCTTCATTATTTTCTTGCCAATCTGTGAGTGTTTTTTAATCTAATACTATCCCTAATTTTCCGTGGGCTGATGTTGCCTTACAACTCTGGCAACCAACAGGATTGACCAACTTCTGGAGGTCACCTATTCATTGCTGGAATACCTGCCATGGCCTCTCCATTGCCCTTCCTTTCAATAGAATTTACCAGTCTTTCATACACAATTTATGTCTCAAAACTTCATCGTTACCTTTATCGAGATTCTGGACCCTGGTCTCAGAAGCAATTACAACAGTATCCACCTTGACAAAATATTCTTTCACTCGTTCACAAGGAAAGAGAATGGAGAAATAAATGAGAGGCAGGGAAGAGAGGTGAGCGGAAATAGTGGGGTAGAGGACGAGCGAGAGATAGGACATGTCAGAGAGAGGGACAGCTGGACAGTGTCAGAGAGGGAACTGAGAGAGTGGTGAGAGAGTGAGAGAAGGTGAGAGAGAGCGAAACAGAGAGCGTTGGAAGGAGGGAGATTTTCAGGGCGGGAGATGGACAGTGAGGGAGAGCGATGGGGATAGACAGGAATAGAAAATGAAATATACGATAGAGGGGCCGAGAGGTAACGTGAGAATGAGTGAGAGAGGACAAGCAAGGAGAGAGAGAGAGAGAGAGGACTGACAGAGAGTGACAGCGAGAGCAATATAGCGAGCGAGAGATCGAACCAACGTGGGAGAGAGACGGAGAGGGAGGCCGTGAGACGCAGACAGCGAGCAATAGAATGAGAGAGAGATTGAATGGCAGAGAGGACAAAATAGTTATAATGTAAGCTACAGTGAGAGGTACAGAGTGAAGGACAGAAATAGAAAGGTTTAGTGAGAGGAGAATAAGAGAGAAAGTTAGTGAGGTGGAAAATGGAAGAGTGTAAGAATGAGACAGAGATAGTGAGAAGGAAAATTGGAGGAGGTGACAATGAGAGAGAGGAGCAGTGCGAAGGAAAAAAGAGAGGGTGTGACAGAGAGACAGAGAAAGAAGGACACTAAGAAGGAAAATTAGAGGCTGTAACAAAGGGAGGAGAGGAACAGTGAGAAGGAAAATGAAAGGGAGCGACAAAGGGAGAAAAGGATAGTGGGTGAGAAAGAACAGAAAGTGTGACAAGTCTATGAGTGTACCGTAAATCTGTGTGAATATGAGACAGTCACTCGTGAAGCCCATTGGCAAATTTAGCAGAATCTTCTTTAACCAGAGTGTTGGGAAAATGTGGAACTCACTCGCACAGGCAGCGGGAGGGATGACTAATCTCAAGCTAGTTAAGGTGAAAGAGCTATATTTAGAGGTATTTAGAGCTGTATTTCGGGGAGAAAGAAATTGGCGATGTTATTGATGTTCTATGGAGAGGGGAAGCAGAGCTGGTGTGGGACAAGCAGCAGCATAGAGAAGAGGGATAGAATGGTCTGTTACTGTGCTCTCAATACTCGATACTCTTCTTGATTCCAATCCAAGCAGCAAAAGCCAGGGATGGATGCAGGCAGATACCTGGCGAGGATTGGCTTCCAGGGCTCCAGACGGCCGTCACTGGTGAACATGATGCAGATCCACCGCTGCCATGTCCTCTCGGTGCCCTTTGGCAGCCTGGCCAACCACTGTGGCGAGGACATCTCCCTGGAGCTGCCCTTTCTGTACCGGAAGGTGGTGGATCAGCGCCATGCGGGCTTCTGCTACAAGCTGAATGGATTGTTGGCCTGGCGGTTGGGAGAGCTGGGTTGCACCGGGGTCAGCCTGCCCGCTGCACAGTTCAATTCGCTGGAAACGCAGCGCTATGGGCCTCCCCGGGAGCACCTGGCATTGCTGGTGGAGCTGGAGGGCAGGAGGTGGTTGTGCGAAGTGGCCTTCAGGAAGTGTTTTCGCAGCCCGCTGATTCTGGAGGCGGAAAGGGAGCCGCGGCAGGAAACCGGAACTTAGACCCTGTGAGAGGACCAGGGCAACTGGTAAGTCCAGAGAAGCATCATTGATGGAGACTAAGTGTAGACGTGTGCCACCAAGAGCAAGTTCACCCTGGACAGTAAGAGGCTGGAGGTCATGTGCCTATAGCAGCAGATATCTCCGCAGTCTCGCTCCTTCTAATAGTCCCGTTGTTGCTTGCATCTCCCCGGCATCCTGATCACCCTCACGGGCAGAAGGCTGACCACAACCCAGTTTACACTGTCGGGCGACAGGGAAAATAGTGTCACCATAGAGGTAGAGGAGGAGAGAATCCCCGAGGTCCTGAAGGAACAATTTAGAATAACGCTGAGAAAGGAACTCGTTCCCAAAGAGCAGGATATCATTCCGCCATCAACTCCAATGGAGCAAAACCAAAACCTGGGCTTTACAGCCATAAACCCAGCCCCCAAATTCCAAATGTTCAAGTGAAGATGTGAGAACTTTTGGAATGATTGATCCATTAACTGTTTGAACGTGGAGATTTTGAGTGTGATCATGAGACCCAACTCTGTGTCTATCCCGGTGCTGTACCTGTCCTGGGAGTGTTTGATGGGGAGAGTGTAGAGGGAGCTTTACTCTGTATCTAACCCCGTGCTGTTTCTGTCCTGGGTGTGTTGGATGGGGACAGTGTAGAGGGAGCTTTACTCTGTATCTAACCCCGTGCTGTACCTGTCCTGGGAGTGTTTGATGGGGACAGTGTAGAGGGAGCTTTACTCTGAATCTAACCCCGTGCTTTACCTGTCCTGGGAGTGTTTGATGGGGGACAGTGTAGTGGGAGCTTTACTCTGTATCTAACCCCGTGCTGCTTCTGTCCTGGGTGTGTTGGATGGGGAAGGTGTGGAGGGAGCTTTACTCTGTATCTAAACCCATGCTGTCACTCACCTGTGAGTGTTGGATGGGGATGGTATAGAGGTAGTTTTACTCTGTGTCTAACACGGTGCTGTACCTGCCCTAGGATTGTTCGATGGGGACAGTGTGGAGGCAGTATACTCTATCTTTAACCCCGTGCTGTACGTGTCCTGGAAATGTTTGATGGGGGCATGGTAGGGTGGCATTTATCCTGTTTAGAATCCCGTGCTGTACTTTTCCTGGGAGCGTTTGATGGGAGCTGTGTAGAGGGAGCTTTACTCTGTATCTAACCCCTTGCTGTACTTGCCCTGTGAGTGTACCATGGGAACAGCACATAGGGAGTCTGTTGCTGTATCTAGCCCCGTGCTGTACCTGCATTGGGAATGTTTGATGGGACAGGGCAAAAGGAGCTTTTCTCTGTGTCTAACCCCGTGCTGTACCTCTCCTGGGATGGTTTGATAGGACAGTGTAGAGGGAAATTTACACTGTATCTAACCCCCGGCTGTAACTATCCTTGAATTGTTTTATTGGGAAAGTGTAGAGGGAGATTTATTCTCTATCTCACCCCGTGATGTAACTATCCTGGAAATGTTTGATGTGGACAGTGTACAGGGAGCTTTGCTCTCTATCTGTCTCCATGCTTTACCTGTCCTGGGATTTATCCCCGTGCTTTACCTATCCTGAGAGTGTTGGTGTGGAATGAGATTTTCACTGATCCCGTAAAATAACATAAACCTTCATCTGTCTGTGTTGTTGCTTCAAGTTCCCAGAACCACACCCCACCCTCCCCAATGCCCAGGGCGTTCCCAGCCCCTATGGGAAACACATGCAGTCTTCAAATCTTCATTTCTCTGTTATCTGCTCTCGCCCTCACGATTCTCCATATTGATATATTCCTCTCCAGCATATACACCACTCCCTATATATTTAGCCTATTCCAGCTCTACAGTAATTCATTACATAGTGACCACCTGCAGATAAGGCAACACAACCTATTTCTGTAACCTCACCAAGCCCTTACCTACACTGTTCCCAGATCCTCTAATTCCAAATTCCTCTCTAAGCCCCGATTAGCTGACAATGCCTTCAGCTGCCTGATTCCCAATCTCGGCAATTCCTTGCTTAAATCTCTCCACCTCACTACATTGCTAGCATGTTCCAAGGAGAGTCGTCTTTGATCATGTTTTAATCGACTTTTTGGACACGTGTTCATAGTCCGTATGTGATCATGCCTCAGGGAGTATTTGGCACGTTAAAAGTACCATTACCTCGGGCGATATATTTGTTAAGTTATTGGAACAGTAAACTTTGATTGATCAGAGTTTCATATCCTTTCAAGTTTATGCGAGTGTCTTACGGTTAAAGGGGTGAACATAGAAACAGTTGTGCATTCAACACTCCATTTCTGTTTCAACACAATTTTCGAGTGGCAGTATGTGTAGACTGCTCACACCCATTTCCTTTGAATGCGAGCTGTTGGCAAGCTGGTACACAGCAATGGAATTTCTGATTGCTGTCTGACCCAGGCAAGGCTAAATAAGCTCTCAGACAGTGGCCTGGACGTTCATGCGTAAAATCGTCATCAGATAAACTGTACTCAAAATCATCTTCAGATTAACTGTTAATTCGAGATTCATAACTCGTAAATGACTGAAAAAACTGATAGCAGAATGAGACCAGATGAACAATAGTATGGGGGCACGGTGGCACAGTGGTGAACACTGCTGCCTAACAGCGCCAGGGACTTAGTTTTGGCTTGGGTCACTTTCGATTCGGAGTCCGCACGTTCTCCTTGTGCCTGCGTGAATTTCTTTTAGGTGCACGGATTTCCTCATATCGCTCGAAAGACATGCTGGTTAGGTGGATTGGCCATGATAAATTCTCCTTCAGTTTATCCAAATAGGCCTTGGAGCGTGGCGACAATGTAATTTTCAAGGTAAACTCTTCGCAATGTAGGCAATAAGCCTACACGTTGCATGAATAACGATACTTAAAACTTAACCTCCATTTAATATAATCCTAACCGAATTAGTCTCTACTCATTTGGCAGACCACAATAAATAAGAATAAGCAAAAACACCTCATCCACGATCATCCTCAACGCTGGTGCCCCACAAGGCTGTGCGCTCAGACCCTTAATGTACTTCTTATTCACCTATGGCTTTGTGGTCAAATTCCCCTCTTACTTGATTTCCAAGTTTGCTGATGACACCACCGTAGTGGGTCGGATCTCAAACATTCACGAGACAGAGTAGAGGAATGAGATAGAAACTCTTCTGAACTGGTGCAATGATAATCTCAATAAAACGAAGGCGATTGTCATTGACTTCATGAAGCGTACTGGAGAACACTTCCTTGTCTACATCAACGGGGACGAATAGAATTGGTCTAAAGCTTCAAATTTTTAAGTCTCCAGATCACCAACAACCTCTCCTGGTCCTCCTTTGCTGACACTATAGTTATGGAAGCCCACCAACGCCTCTACTTTCTCAGAAGAGTAAGGAAATTAGGAATGCCAGCTACGATTGCATGTGATGCGAAGTGATGCATTTTGGTGGGAATAATGTAGGGAGGAGCCACACGATAAATGGAAGAACCATAAAGGGTGTAGAGACGCAGAGGGATCTGGGTGTGCAAGTCCACAGATCTTTGAAGGTGACGTCACAGGTGGAGAAGGTGGTGAAGAAGGCATATGGCATGCTTGCCTTTATAGGACGGGGCATAGAGTATAAAAGTTGGGGTCTGATGTTGCAGATGTATAGAACGTTGGTTCGGCCGCATTTGGAATACTGCGTCCAGTTCTGGTCGCCACACTACCAGAAGGACGTGGAGGCTTTGGAGAGAGTACAGAGGAGGTTTACCAGGATGTTGCCTGGTATGGAGGGGCTTGGTGATGAGGAGAGATTGGGGAAACTGGGGTTGTTCTCCTTGGAAAGACGGAGGATGAGGGGAGACTTAATAGAGGTTTATAAAATTATGAAAGGCATAGATAGGGTGAACGGTGGGAAGCTTTTCCCCGGGTCGGTGGTGACGGTCACGAGGGGTCATAGGTTCAAGGTGAAGGGGCGGAGGTTTAACACAGATATCAGAAAGACATATTTTACACAGAGGATCGTGGGGGCCTGGAATGTGTTGCCGGGCAAGGTGGTGGAGGCTGACACACTGGGAACGTTTAAGACTTATCTAGACAGCTATATGAACGGCGTGGGAATGGAGGGATACAAAAGAGTGGTCTAGTTTGGACTAGGGAGCGGCGCGGGCTAATTGTTCTTTGTTTCTGGCTTCAAGGCTTCATTCTATGATCATCTTGCTGGTGCCAGTACAGAGCGAGACTGCGGATAGTTGGGAACCTATTCCCTTCGGGGGCAGGGAATTCAGATGGTGTTCGTAAAACAGAAGTGGAAATGAATAGGGTTGGGAAGCATTTTCTGATCAGGGCCAGTGTGATCTCCTGGACTTGTTTCGATCGCCTCAGGGGGTCGGAGAGGAATTTCCCAGATTTTTTTTTCCCCATATTGGCCCTGGGGTTTTCACTCTGGGTTTTCGCCTCTCCCTGGAGATCACATGGTCTGGAATGGGGGGGTGGGGGTGAGTTAATAGGTTGTGATGAACAAAGCATCGTAGCTGTGAGGGACAGCTCGGTGGATAGGATATTAGGATGTAGATAGGCTGGAAAATTGGGCGGGGATCCTGGATTCAGGATTCAATCCTGGGCCGGGGAGCGGCGCGGGCTTGGAGGGCCGAAGGGCCTGTTCCTGTGCTGTATTGTTCTTTGTTCTTTGTTCTTGATTCTCAGCAACTTTTAGAGATGCACCATTGAAAACACTCCTTCTGGTTGTACCACAGCTTTGTATGGCTCCTGCTCTGCCCAAGACAGCAAGCAACTACAAAAGTTCGTTAATGTAGTCCAATCCATCACGCAATTCATCTTCCCATCCATTGACTCTGTCTACACTTCCCACTGCCTCGGGGAAAAGCAGCCAGCGTAGTTAACGATCCCACACATCCAAGACATATGCTCTTCCACATTCTTCCGTCGAGAAAGTGATACAAAATTCTGAGGTCACGACTCAAGACAGCTTCTTCCCTGCTGCCATCACGCTTTTAAATGGACCTACCTCGCATTTAGTTAACCTTTCTCTGCACCCCAGCTAAGACTGGAACGTTACATTCTGCAATCCCTCGTTTCCTTCTCTCTGAACGTTATGCTTTGTTATATAGCGTGCAAGAAACAATATTTTTTGCAGTATGCTAATACATGTGACAACAATAAATGAAATGAAATCAAATCAAATTTAATTTGTTCTGAGACAGGATGAATAAAAATACCAGGCCTTGGGACCGCTGGGAATTAGTTTCCAAAACATGGCAGAGTTTAGTTTTCAGTTTGTGAGTAGAAAATATGGATCAGTAACAACTCTGCTGAACTTAAATAAGGTGATTACCTCGGAATGGCGACAAGCTGGCTGCAGTGGGCTACAAATCATGTTCAGTGGTTTATCGACACTGGCAGACGTTTATTAAAATGCTTCAGGATTCACGACCTTATTAGGAAGATAGATTTTCGGAGATGAGTGACTCAAGAAAGGAAGTAAACGATATTGTAGTAAAAAAAAAAATGACAAATATTAATGGTAATCAAGATGGCTGTGAAGAATTTGGAAACCAAGAATAATGAAGAAACAGAAACAAAGACGGAATTGATAAACTTGCAAATAATAGGAAACGAAGAGTAAGAATTTCACTCAATATATAAAGATGTCGAGGGAGACCAAAGTGAAATTCCGGCCCTCAGAGAATGGAACTGGGGAACTCATAATGGGGAACTATGAAATGGCAGAACAACTAAGTAAATACTTTGCTTCAGTGCTCACCGTAGAACACACTAATAGTATTACAAAAATGCTACATAATCAAAGAGAAAACTATGGTGAGGAAATTAATACAATAATCATCAATACTGGATTAACAATACTCAGCAAGCTAATGGACAAATAGGCTGAGAAGTTCCCTGGACACGATGTGCTGCATCCTCGGATACTAAAGGCAGTCACTAAACTGATTGTGCATGCACTGCTCGTAATGTTCCTAAGTATGTTCAAGCCGGAGAAGGATCGGTTTTAACTCGGAAGGGAATCAAATTTACTGGCGAAAAGGCAGGAACGTGGAGTTAATGATTATCATCTCAGGTAAGTCATTGATTGGTGGGGAACACTCGATGGGCCGAATGACGAGCTTCTGCCCCCACCTATTATGGTCTGATTGGGTTTGTCCATGTCGGTGCGAGCGGTGCAGACATGCTGATCAGCACATAACTGTAGAAATTGTTTCCTACTTTGTGCATTGCTACTTTCATCTCCTGTGCCAAGTAATGTTAACAGAATTTGGAAGTAGCACATCTGAATCAACTAGAGTGGTGATAGCCAAATAAGCCTTTGATTTCTTTTGTTTGACCTGATCCCTTGAAGGATTGTAGACTCTGCAGTCAAAGTTGAAGAGACCCAGGGCCAGCCCCGCACTGTTAAATGTCATTATTCGCTCACCTGGTGGTGGATCTGCTCTGACAGTTTCACAGGAGAATCCCAGGAATAGTATTCCATGAAACTGGAAAATTGGCAGTTAGATATATTTTGGGGGACATGCTGGTGCTGCAACATGTATATGTGGCTCTGACAATTTCTGACCACTCTTCCATCCATGACAAACTGATGACACAAGGATTCGGCATAGAAATGCAGCACAGGCAAAATGCTGTGTTCAATGCAGTGAATTGTATTTTATTGGAATGCTTCAGAAAGCAGTGCGGCAGGTGAAATTCGAATCACACAATGTTGCAGAAGTTGAATTACTGAAATTACAGATACCTTCAGTCCGGTTCTCAGAAGGTTTCTGCAGGGTAATATTTCATTTGCATATCTCAATTAGCATTGCAACACTGCATAGAAGATACATATTTACCAAGTACCTCAGCCTCATCATCCTCACATCGGCCTACTCTGTAGATCCCACCTTTCTTGTCACATCCTGGAAGGAAATAAAACCAGAGAAAGCTCATGGATGACAGCAGTCGGTAACCTCAAGAGACCAGGTCTGTTTCGAATGAAAATATAAAGAATTATGCTTTTTCCAAATATTCTCAATGTGTCCTAACAAGGGAGTACAGAGAACTCAACTGTTTAGAAATCTTACAATCTTTTCTGAGCCAGCTAAGTAGGCAGTAAACAACAGTCCAATGCGGTCTAACTTGGAACATAATGCGCTGAAATATCTAACGTCTGCTGAGATAATCCTTAACACGTTATGAAGAAATGTACATTTTCACACATTCCAATTGTGATCCACGTTATGAGCAGAATAACTATTTACAGCGAAATTGGTGAGACTGATTCTATGCTTTGAAGGGGAAATCATGATTAGATAGAAAACATACACTGAACTACTTAAACTGATCTTCACGACAGGTGAGCAAAACTGACTGAAATCGTTTGCGATCTAAAGTCGCCTTAAAGGAGACACAAGAGAAAGTTGAAAACTTTGTGGAGGGTTTCACACAATTGGAATTTACAGATCCGTTAAACTTCTAGATTGCACAAGAATCCAGGTTTGCAGGAGCGTAAATATCCCGCTTATATTCGGGCTGAATATGATCAACGAATTAAGGAAGGTCAGAGAGAGATCAGCAAACATGAGGTGTATTGGCACAATACATTACGGCGGCTGGGAGTATTTGGTCAGAAAAAAAACAAGAATCGAATGGCAGCACAGATTTCAGGGGACGAAAGGCCTTTCCTTGTTTCAATCAACGTTTCTCGATATTATGTACAGAGAAAGTTCCAGACCACATCCTGGCATTCACATCTTCCTCGGCAGTGATGGGCTGCACCAGGACCACGAAGACAAGCAGCAAATCAATGTTTTCCATGTTCTCCACTGACTTCTTCAGAGTCACAATGAGATGACTGGAACACGGATGCTCTTAATATCATCGCGCAGAGTATTGTTGTGAATAATCACATATGCAGACTGCGGATTGGCTCAAACATTGACACATTATTTAGACATGGTAAATATTCTGTTTATTAACTGAGACAATGAAAGAGGAAACAAAAGGTAAACGTGTCTCCCGCGCCTGCTTTTCATCGCAATGCGCAATAGGATGATCTGTGCAATGGTTTAACCAGTGATAGTTCAGAGGAATTGTTCCACATTCAAAGTAAGCTTATTTTATGGACAAGAGGCACGATCGGCTCATCGTGAATTTACTGGCTCATTGTTTACTCTGACTGCTTATGTTTTTGTTCCATATTCGAAAACTCATTCATTATGTTCCCTTTGATTTATTGGCGAAATTTGCATTGTGAAAGTTATTATTGAATCTCTTCCTTCATCCTTGCCGGCAGCAATTCCAGATCGCAATAACCCGTTGTGTTAATGGTAACTCCCTTCACCCAGTATACCAGTGAGTTACTTTCAGCGTGATTCGACATCATTTTCGTTATTTCATGGGATGTGGGCGTGGTGAAAGGAGCCTGCATTTGTCGCCCAAAAATGGCCCTGATCTGAGCGACAGGCTTGAACATTTCAGAGGGAGTTTGAGAGGCAACAAGGTTGACGTGTGTCCGGACTCTTGTGTAGGCCTGCTGAGCAAACTGGAAATAATTCGATCAATTAAGGGCTTTAGTAAACTCGGCAGCTCTTTTTTCAGTGCACCAATGGATTATATTATCGAGAATATATAATATTTAGGGTTGTATCTA
The DNA here is from genome assembly GCF_964213995.1 of Mustelus asterias. Lineage (NCBI taxonomy): Eukaryota > Metazoa > Chordata > Chondrichthyes > Carcharhiniformes > Triakidae > Mustelus > Mustelus asterias. Next base: position 603,834 of record NW_027590230.1, read on the forward strand.
TTGCCTTTACATTCCAACAAGATCTCTGAAATGCTGATACACTGATATTCCCAAAACATCACCTTGTCCCTGGTGAGCAGAATTGTTACCGACTTTAGTGCAGGAATGCAGGAATTAGTGCAGACAGTGCAGGAAGCCCCTGTGGTCGTCCCCCTCTCTGACAAATATATGTTTTTGACACTGTTGGGGGGGATGGCCTATTAGGGGATAACAGCAGCAGAGCGAAAGCAGTGGCACCACGGCTGGATCTGTTGTTAAGCAGGGAGGGACAAAGAGCACTAGATTAATAGTTAGAGGGGACTCTATAGTTAGGGATGCAGATAGGCACTTCTGTGGACGTGAAAGAAGCTCTAGAATAGTATGTTGCCTGCCTGGTGCCAACGTCCAGGATGCCTCTGAACGGGCTCAAAGCATTGTGAAGGGAGAGGGTGAACAGCCAGAAGTCGTGGAACATATAAATATCAATGACATAGGTAGGAAGATTGATGAGGTCCTGCAGCAGCAGTTTAGGAAGTTAGGGAGAAAGTTAAAAAGCAGGACCTCGAGTGATGTAATCTCAGGATTACGCCCTGCGCCACGTGCCCGTGAGGCTAGGAACAGGAAGATAGTACAGCTGAACACGTGGCTAAACAGATGGTGTAGGAGGAGGGTTTCAGATATCTGGACCATTGGGGTCTTTTCTGGGGCATGTAGGACCTGTACAAGAAGGACGGGTTGTATCTAAACTGGAAAGGCATAAATATTCTGCCGGAAGGTTTGCTAGTGTCATACGGAAGGATTAAAACTACTTTGGCAGAGGTGGGAACCAAAGCAAAGGTGAATTAACTGAAGGGGAACAACATAGAAGGGCCAGTAAGACTCAGAAAAAGAGCAGGCAGGGTGTGGTTGCTAATCAAAGAGGGTCTGGTGGACTGAAGTGCATTTGTTTCAACGCAAGAAGTGTAACATATAAGGTAAATGAACGTAGAGCTTGGATTGGTATTTGGAGCTATGGTATTGTTGCTATTACGGAAACTTGCCTCAGGGAAGGACATGATTGGCAGCTTAACATTCCAGGATACAGATGTTTCAGGCGGGATAGAGGGGGATGTAAAAGCGGTGGGGGAGTTGCACTACTGATGAAGGACAATATCACAGCTGTCCTGTAGGAGGACACCTCGGAGGGCTCACACAGCGAGGCAAAATGGGTAGAGCTCAGGAATAGGAAAGGGGCAATCACAATATTATAGTCCGCCCAACAGCCGCGGGAGAGAAACAGATATTTAGGCAGATTTTGGCAAGGTTTAAAAGTAACAGGGATTTTGTGATGGGAGATTTTCACTTCCCCTACTTTGACAGGGGCTCACTTAGTGCTAGGGGCGTGAATGGGACAGAGTGTGAGTGGAGCATACAGAGGGCTTCTTAAAACAGTATGTAGATAGTTCAACGAGGGAAGGGGCCATACTGGACCTCGTATTTTGGAATGAGCCGGGTCAGGTAGTCGACCTTTCAGTAAGGGAGCAGTTCGGGAACAGTGACCACAATTCAGTAAGTTTTAAGGTACTGATGGATAAAGAAATGTGTAATCCTCAAGTTAAGGTTCTAAATTGGGGGAAGGCTAATTACAACAATATTAGGCAGGAACTGAAGAACGTAGATTGGCAGCAGATGTTTGAGAGCAAATTAACATCTGGTATGTGGGATGCTTTCAAGTCTAAGTTCATAGGGATTCAGGACGGGCACATTCTTGTAGGGATGAAGGATAAGTTTTGGGAATCTTGGATAACGAGATATTATGAGCCCAGTTCAAGAGAAAAAGGAAGCATTTGTCAAGGCTTGGAGGCTAGGAACACACGAAGCAACTGTGGAATGCAAGGAAAGTAGAAATAAACTTAAGCAAGGAGTAGGGAGGGCTAAAAGGGATCACAAAAACTTATTAGCCAGCAGGATTAGGACACTCCCAACGCTTTGTATCCATATATATAGAGCAAGAGATTAGCCAGGGAGATGGTTGGCCCACTCAAGGACAGGCGAGGGAATCTATGCATGGAGCCAGAGGAAATGGGTGAGGTATTAAATTAGTATTTTGTGTCAGTATTCACTAAACAGAAGGACTTGGTGGATGATGAATCTGGGAAAGGGTGTGTAGATAGTTTGAATCATATTGTGATCAAAAAGGAGGAGGTACTGGCGTTCTTGAGAAACATTAAAGTTGACAAGTGCCCAGGGTCTGATGGGATATACCTCAAAATATTGAGAAAGGCAAGGGAGGAAATTACTGGGGCCTTGAGAAAAATCTTTGTATTCTCACTGGCTACAGGGTAGGTCCCAGAGGATTGGGGAACAGCCAATGTTGTTGCTTTGTTTAAGAAGGGTAGGAAGAATAACCCAGGTCCAGGCCGGTGAGCCTTACGTCAGTGGTAGGGAAATTATTGGGGAGGATTTTTCGAGACAACATTTACTCCCACTTGGAAAAATGCAGATGTATTAGCGAGAGGCAACATGGTTTTGTAAAGGGAAGGTCGTGTCTCACTAACATCATCGAGGTTTTCGAGGATGTGACGAAGATGATTGGTGAGGATAGGGCAGAGGATGTTTTTTACATGGACTTCAGTAAGGCCTTTGACGAGGTCCCTCACGGCAGACTGGTGCGGAAGGTGAAGTTGCATGGCATCAGAGGTGAGTTGATAACGTGGATACAGAAATGGCTCAGTCATGGAAGACAGAGGGAGGGCTGTGACAAGGGATCAGTGCTGGGACCTTTGCTGTATGTAATATACATATTTATTTGGAGGAAAATGTATCTGCATTGATTATTAAGTTTGCGGATGACACAACGTTGGTGGATTTGCAGGTAGTGATGAGGAACATCAGAGGATAAAACAGGATGTAGATCGGTTGGAGGCTTGGGTGGAGAGTTCGCAGATGAAGTTTCATCCGGACAAATGTGAGGTAATGCATTTTGGGAGTCTAAAGCAGATGGGAAATATACTGTAAATGGCAGAACCCTTAAGAGTATTGATAGGCAGAGATGTCTGGGTGTACAGGTACACAGATCACTGTAAGCAGCAACGCAGCTGGAGAAGGTAATTAAGAAGGCATACAGCATGTTTGCCTTCATCGGCCGGGGCAGTGAGCTTAAAAATTGGAAGCTATGTTGCATCTTTATAGAACCTTAGTTCAGCTGCACTTGGAATATCGTGTTCAATTCTGGTTCCAACACTACCAAAAAGATGTGGAGGCTTTGGAGAGGGTACAGAAAATATTTACCAGGACGCTGCCTGGTATGGAGGGCATTAGCTATGAGGAGAGCTTGGAGAAACTTGATTTGTTCTCACTGGAAGGACGAAGGTTGAGTGGCGACTTGATAGAATTCTACAATTTTATGAGGGGCATGGACAGTTTGGATAGTCAGTAGCTTTTTCCCAGGTTGGAATAGTCAATTAACAGAGGGCATTTGTTTAAGTTGCGAGATGCAAGGTTTAACGGAGATGTCCGCGGAGAGTTTTTTGCACATAGGGTGGTGGGTGCCTGGAACTCGCTGCTGGAGGAGGTCGTGAAAGCAGACACGATAGTGAGTTTCAAGGGGCATGTGGACAAATACATGAAGAGGATGGGAAGAGAGGGAAATGGTCCCCGGAATGGTAGGGCGTTTCTGTTCATTCAGACAGCATGGTCGGCGCAGGCTTGGAGGGCCGAAGGGCCTGTTCCTGTGCTGTAATTTTCTTTGTTCTTTGTTCTTTATCCCACGTTGAAACTTTCCAAACAATGTCTGAAAAAAGAAATGGAACATTCTCCCTCCTTCCATGGATGAATATTCATCCATCAACGTAAATCACAAAATGAGATTCGCCTGCCACTCTGATATTGGCCATCAATTTCACAGCAATAGCTCTATTTGCAGTTTCTAACAATAGCTGCAATTCAACAAGATTTCAGTGCCTGTTCTCAGCGGGGCTGGGGTGCTGCGGGGAAGAGAGAGAGTGCCTAAATATTATGGTTTTCTAAGGCATCACAGGAAACTAAGCCCGTCATTCACTAAATGTAAGAACATCTTTTACTCCATTTCCTTTTCTCCTTCCTTCATCACTCTTGCTTCCCGTCTTTGTCTCTCGGTCTCTCTTTCAATCCCTATTTCCTATTCCAATTCTGTCTACCTCTTTCTATCTCTATTTCTCTCTCTGTGTATCCTCTCTCTCCCCCAACATCGTTTCCTCTCTCTCAAAACTCCGACCCTCACTCTATCTCCCTCCTGTCTCCCCATAGGTTTCGTGAATATTTTTCTTGCTGTCTCTCGCTCTCGTCCTCATTATATCTATCGGCTATTCGTTCTCCCTACTTTATCATCTTCATCTCATATTATCTTGCTCTTTGCCCCTCCCTGCCCGAACCATCAACTTAGCTGCGTAAACAATTCCAATATTAAGACGCTGTGGATTTGTGAAACATCCGCCTCAAAGACGAACCTTTCTTGTCACTGCTCAGCATTCTGTCTGACATTTCACAAGTCCAAGGGAATGGCTGTCATTGTATATGAAACAATAGCTCACTGCCAGTCTGCGACTAAATTAAATAAACTCACGATGTGCCGTCAAATCATTTTAGTGAAGACAGAGAAGGATCATGAGCAAATGCATGGAGAAAAACAGAACTTTGTGGAGACGGTGGACAAGTGGTATCCTTGCTAGACCAGTCATTGAAAAATAAGTTTGAAACGCATCTTGGCGATAAAAATCCCCAAAAAAGAATCGAATTGTGATTTTGATTGTTGCAAAGAAACTCTCCACATACTTAAATAGAACAAAGCCAATCCGCCCATGTACCTCGCCATCAGTAGACTGAAATAAGGGGTTCTCAAAAGCAGGATCGGTGTGGGGGTTTGGGGATTTTGGCTGGACTCTTTTTTGGTTGTGAGTTGAAGTGTCTGTAACAGTGACTTTGTATTGGGTTGGGGGCGGGGTGGGGGTCGATTTCGGAAAGGAAATTCTGTGTTGATGAGTATATCGACATCTTTTTGAACTGTTACGATTGGGCGAATTCTATCTGTTTGAACACCTGTACATATTTGAGAATACGCATCCGTTGGAGCAACTGTATCAAATCCAGAGCCTGCATTATTTTAAGTATCTATAAGAGGAAAAGGCTTGGTATTAGCTGTGGAGCATTTATGTGTTGGAGTTTCTGCATCGAATGCACTTTATGTATTAACGGGTGGATCTGTATCCAATGGAGTATTTATATTTTCAATCGTCTGATTCTACTTGATATATGTTCAATGGAACGTTTTTCTTCCTTGGAAGGTCTCTATCTGTTCAAATATCTTTATTTGTTGAAGGGTCTACATTGAATAGAGATGTTTTTATTGTATGGGTGAATTTATCGGGTCGAGTTTCTGAATTAAGTGGAGTGTCAGTAACTATTAGCGCATTTTTATCCGCTGGAGGATCATTCCGTGTTCAATGTCTGTATCAATTGTATCGTAAAGGGCCTATATCTAATAAAGTGCATTCATTGCTTGAAATGTTTCTATTGAATTTGTGTGGTGTGTTGGTTCTGCAAAAGTATTTGTGGTTTCATCAATTCTTTCATCAGAGTTGTTTAAAGTGTCCTGTAATCTGTTGGTGGGCCTGTTTGTCTGAGGTTTTCATGGGTAAACGTGTGTCCGTAGTTTGATATCCTCTCGTAGATGTTTATTAGAGGTGCTGTATCTTTTGAATTTTGCAATGAACAGTTGCAATCAATCCCCTTTAATCCATCGACTTACTGCCCACATCTGAAGAGGCAGTTTCGTTGGGAAGTGCAGCAGATCAGTCGGCATACACACGCTATAACATTTAGTATTTAACTGCTCAAAACTCACAGTGTAGTGAACAATATCTCGAAAACATGTGGCGAATAGAAATGAAACGTTTGTATGATTGGACAGCACCAATTCTGAAACTACACTCTCCACATTTATTCGTTAAATCATCTGTGCAGCATTATCCACTGTTTGGAAAGTGTAACTCAATCTCTGATGTAAACACGTTATTTCATTGAACACGATGTCATATTAGTTGTCTCTGTCATAAAGAATCCCAATGTGTGAGATTATTTGCTCAAGTCTTCGAAGTCTTGAATTTTAGTAAGGTTCTATTTTCGCGATTCAAAAATAAAACTTTTGTTTGGTAACTCACGTGCTGTATGAACTATTCGGTGATTTATTTGAGTGTGATGACGTGCAATGTCAAGTCAGACCTCAGTTAAAGCACACAGTGGAATGTTTAACCAGGGTTGTTCTGCATTACTCGTGGTAAGTGCCAGTGTATAATTGTATGCAGTGTCTATCGCTAACCAGATGGAATTCCTGACGCGAGCGATGACGTATTTCTAGGCGTGTATGTCATTGCCGAATTGCACTGCCTGTAATTAACCAGAGCCGAATAGTTCAGTTAGGTTTTGAAATCGTGCAGTTTTCTCGAGTGAACTTCCCGTTCCATGGAGCTACCTCTGTTTTAGCAATGAAAGAGAGTGGAAACAGAAAGATTTGTTGTTTGAAGATGTTTGACAATCGGTGTTTAAAATGAAAAGGTTAAACATTTTTATTTTTTTGTTATTGAATTTACAAAGCAGAAACGGACATAATTTTCTTCCTGACGCTTAAGCAGCATTATGGTAACTTTCCAACTGTCACTGTTTTTTTTTTGTTCACTTCCCGTACTTTAGAAATTAACTCAGATAATGTCTGGGGATGTTATGGCTCTTGTTAATTTGCCTTTTTGGTCGAAGTGCTTTTCCAATATCTTATCATGAAATTATCAACGCTCGGGCCCTTTTTAAAAATTACTTCTGAAGTTTGGTTAATCATCGTTCGAAAAGAAACTAACGGCTTATATTCAGCTGCAGTGAATTTAATTTACCATTACAATTTCCACTGTGCCAATGCATTCGTTATTATCAATTAACAATTTGGTACGTTGCTGCATTCTTCTTCTTTGAACTCGCTATTGAAAGTCACATTGATCTGTAAATTTTGAAATTATCTTCCTGCTTCCCGACTTCATGTTCTTGATGGAAATGTTGAAGAACAGTGACTCCAAACCTTGATCCTTGATGACCGCGTCACCCATCTTACCCAATCTCAGTAAATTAATTTAAATCTCTTTTGCGTGGCCAATTTTCTATCCAGTCTGCTGCTTGTCGCCAATGTTCACTTGCTCTGACTTTAGACATGAGAGTGCAATGATGCAACTACCAGAGGCCTATAGGAAATCAGAGCACTTTAATCTATCATACTAATTTAGCCTAAAATTTCTGATAGGGATTCAACGAATTGAATATGTTGAGCCAATTTAGTAAATACTATTCATTGGGGAATATGTGGTAACTACTCTATGTTTTGTTTTGAGTTCTCAGATGGATTTCAATAAAGTTTATGTCTTTTTCCCAATAGCCAATATTGTGTTAACTGGTCTGATGTTCTCTTGTTCTGATTTATATCCGCAGATTTGTGTCTGCCATAAATGATCTTAAGTATTTGGTTCGATTTCATTCATTATAATTTGACGGTGTTGTTCCTCCCCTCCGAGACCTCGCGCCTTTCTTCAGACTCTGAATGGACATCCACTGCTCCCAGAACTCGAGTGACTTCCTTCTTTCTGAGCTCGCAATTTTATTTACCATTTCGAATTTTGTTTCTGTCTGCCTGCCCACGCTCGCACGAAGAACAGAAAATCCCACCCGGAGTCAACTAACCTTTGCATGTTCCGTTTCGCCCGCTAAAACTCTCTTGGTGGGTGAAACAGGAAAATTCCACCCCTCGGGCTAACCTTTCATTCTCTATTGATGGTATTTTGTATGATGAAAACAATGAGGCCATTTCCCGGCCAGGTCATCTCCTTCTCCGGCTGGCACATTCCAAGGACAAATTGGTTCATTCGCTAATCCTATCCGCTGGAGCACTTCAATTCCTCACCTTTTCTGGTCTGGGAATGTAACCATTGAAAGCTTCCTCACTCAGAATTATGTACAGGACCTCTGCTATAAAGTTTTTACGTGCACATCTAAATATGCAGTTATTGTGTAATCAGGTTCTACTACTAAGATCGTTTTTTATGGACACTGGCGGTGCTGTCTTATGTCAGCTATGCTACTTGTGCTGTGCAGTAAACATGGACAGTTTTGTTCGAAGCCGTCTTTGATCCGTAATGGTTCGGAAAACCCGACTGGTATTAATTGACTGGTGAAATTGCTGGGCCTCTAACATAAATCATTTTTTCTTCATTGGACACAGGGAAGGTCCCACAGGATTGGAGGATAGCAAATGTGGTCCCATTATTTAAAAAGGGTGGCAAGAATAGCCCAGGTAATTATAAGCGAGTGAGCTTGACGTCCGTGGTAGGGAAAGTTTTGGAGAAGATTCTTAGAGATAGGATATATACGCATTCAGAACTGAATAATCTCATTAGCGATAGACAACATGGTTTTTTACGAGGGAGGTCATGCCTCACAAATTTGGTTGAGTTCTTTGAGGAGGTGACAAAAATGATTGACGAGGGAAGGGCCGTGGATGTCGTCTACATGGATTTTAGTAAAGCATTTGACAAGGTCCCTCATAGCAGGCTGGCGATAAAGGTTAAATCTCATGGGATCAAAGATGAACTAGCTAGATGGGTACAGAACTGGCTTGGCCATAGAAGACAGAGGGTAGCAGTGGAGGGGTCTTTTCTGATTGGAGATTTGTGACTAGTGGTGTTCCGCAGGGCCCCGTACAGGGACCTCTGCTGTTTGTGATATAGATATAAATGATTTGGAAGAAGATGTAGCTGGTCTGATTATTAATTTTGCGGACGACACCAAGATTGCTGGAGTTGCAGTCAGTGATGAACATTGTCACAGAATATAGCAGGATAGAGATCGGCTGGAAGATTGGGCGGAGAAATGGCAAATGGAATTTAATCCAGATAAGTGTGAAGTGATGCATTTTCGTAGATCTAATGCAGGGGGGAGCGATACAATAAATGGCAGAACCATCAGGAGTATAGACACGCAGAAGGATCTGAGTGTCCAAGTCCACAGATCCTTAAAGGTGGCAGCACAGGTGCAAAGGGTGGTGAAGAAGGCATATGGCATGCCTATCCTTATTGGACGGGGCACAGAGTATAAAAGTTGGCATATGATGTTGTAGTTATATAGAACGTTGGTTCGGCCACATTTGGAATACTGCGTCCAATTCTGGTCGCCACACTGCCAGAAGGACGTGGAGACTTTGGAGAGAGTGCAGAAAAGGTTTACCAGGATGTTGCCTGGTATGGAGGGTATTAGCTATGAGGAGAGATTGAGTAAATTAGCGTTGTTCTCCATGGAAAGACGGAGGTTGAGGGGCGACCTAATAGAAGTTTATAAAATTATGAAGGGCATCGATAAGGTGAACAGTTCGAAGCTTTTGCCCAGGTCAGAAATGACAAACACAAGGGGTCACAAGTTCAAGGTTCAATACAGATATGTGGGGGACGTATTTTACACAGAGGGTGGTGGGAGCCTGGAACGCACTAGCAAACAAGGTGGTTGAGGCAGAAACGCTAGGATCATTTAAGATTTATCAAGATAGCCACATGAGCAGACTGTGAATAGAGGGATACAAACAGACGCTCGAGTTAGGAACACATGATCGGTGCAGGCTTGGAGGGCCGAAGGGCCTGTTCCTGTGCTGTATTGTTCTTTGTTCTTTGGAAAGGAATGCAAATTAAAACCACTACCTTGCTGGACACACGCAATTCGCTGTCTCAAACTGCAGTTCAGTAGGTCCAGTCCTGGACCTGCTTTTTAAAGGCTCAGGGAACGAAGTCCAGCTGGGGTGGACACAATCTGTTATTCAGGGAACTCATAATCTTCGAGCCACACAGGGAGGTCAATCCATGATTCCCCGTCGACCTCATGGGCGGTGTCACACATCTCAACCTTCCGCATGTCCGAGCGTTACCCCTCGCTCCCATAGCGATTGGACCTTCTCCATCTCTTTGCCTGTCGTTTCATCCCCATTGCATTTAGAGTGTGGTGGGGGGAAGGGAGGGGGGCGAATGTAACAGGCTGGTGAACGCCTCTTCCACGAAGAACCGCGACAGGGCACTCATCTTTTGCGGCCAACTCTGCCAGCACTTCCCATGTCCGAGCCTGAATCTTCAACAACTATATGATTTGCTTTTGAGTTTCTTGGAGGTAGAGTTTCCCATTCACAGGCCAGTCCAATTGTCGCCAATGGTGGTGCGTCTGCAGAAATGTTTGTGGGGGGCGGGGGGGTTCCCTGTGACGGAGATGACACGTGCTTATTGACGTCCTTCTCTCTGTTTTTCTTTTGCATGATAAGGCTGCAGCCCTGTTTCCGCGCGAAGAGCAGTCGGCATCCATGGACAGCTGTCACCGAGTTGCTCATGTGGACCGTATCTCCTGGCTTGAAGTCTCCATCCCGTCTCTGAGCACCATGGCCCACTATCTGGGTTTCTTGTTGCCTGCAAAATTTGGGGCGTCAGGCTAATCCTTGTCTGAAGGCGCCAGCCAATGAATAGCTATGCCGGGACTATCCCCATCGTTATGTGTGGCACAGTCGTACTTGAAAATTAGAAAACATGGGACCTCTGTTTCTAGAGAATCTGTGGTTTGTTTCATGATGCAATTTTGGAATGTCTGGACCATCCACTCAGCCCGGCCGTTAGAGGATGGAGGCAGCGTGTCATGTGGATGTCCCTTACTCCATTTGTTCTCATGAAGGTCTTGGTACCACTTCTCTGGTAAAGGGGGTCCCGTTGTCTGTCAAGGGAACCTTCGGTGTGCCATGCGTACTAAAAGATTGTTGGAGATTTTATCTATGTCATTGTAAGAGGTAGTAGTGGCCACCCGGTGCATTTTGGTCCTTTTTGAATGGACGTCGAATGAACATTAGAAACGTGAAGCCCATAAATGGCCCTGGAAATTCTGAATGTACTCGCACCCAGGCCTCCATGTCATTCCAAAAGTTGCAGGGAGGCCTCTAGTGGGATCTTCGAGTTGTCTTGAGAGGTTTGCAGTGATTAACCAAATCTCCCGACAAGTATTGGGTAGCCATTATGCAGTTCTTGAAGTTTATTTCGCTGGCCTGAACGCGGGAAACCAGCTGGGCTCCCGTTGAGATGATGTCACTTTCTACACTCGACTCCAGATATGTTGAGAGAGATAAGTTGTAAAATAATCTGTCCGACACCTTTGTGTCGATGTAGCACAATTTCGCCAATGTATTATCCTTCTATGTCCATGTATTTTTTATTGCTTAGTGGATGCTTGTGATGTGCCCATGAAGTTAGAAGGATGACGACTTGATCTATATGCGGAGGAGAAGGTAGGCTGATGTGTAGGGGCAGACATCTCAAGGCATCCATTTTGGATATATGCCTCTCTGGATGATGCTCCATGTTATATTCGCAAGCACCTAATATCAGTGCCCTGCATTGGAACCGGGCTGATGAGATGGGTGAAATCACATTGTCTTCCTTGAAGAGACCATACAGACTTTTGTTTCTGGTCGGTTATTAAAGTGAGAAGCCGACTGTGGACATACTGGTGTAACTTTGTCAACGCAGCCACTATGGCCATAGCATCTTTTTCGATCTGGGCACACTGCATGCATCAGGTTTGAGATTCGCACATGATTGGACTGTCGGAACCCATTGTCCAAACGGTGCGATATTGTCTCTCTTATCCCATCGGGGGTGGGTCGCAGGTTACAGTGAGTGGTCTCAGGAGGTCCTCATGGTGTAATATATTGGTTGACAGCGATTGGCGTTTGTAAAGGTGTTCTCTTTTAACATTTGTCCCGAACATTCCTGATTTTCTTTTTAACCGTACTTGGAGGGGGGACAGTAGTTTCGCCAGGTTCGCTATGAATGCCCCCGATAAGTTTATGAGACCTACATACTCTACAGCTTCAGCATTACGTCCTTGCTGTTATACACTATCCCAGGACGGATAAAAGAAATTGCGCCGTATGCCTTCTTAACTATGTCATTCAACTGCTCTGCCGCCTTCAAGGATCTGTGAAAAACGACCTCAAGATCCATCTGTTCCCATGAGCTTTCTCGTATCGTTCCATTTAAATACTCCCTTGTCGAATTATATCTTCCAAAGTGCACCAGCCCACACTTATGGGGATTAAGTCACATTTGCCACTGTTCTGCACATCTGATCAACCCATCTTTAACGTCCTCTAAACTGCAACTTTTTCCTTCACTATTAACCACACTGATGAATTTAAAATCACAATTTCAGACAGATAGCAATGCAACTTGAAACTAAAAACCCATAGCTATTCTGCATGCTAGAGCAGAGATGTTTCACACGTGGTGTAAAGCAACAATAACCAAAGTTAATTCTGTAATTCTTCTCGTGGTTCTGTTGATAACCTTCCAAGCTCCTATAACTCGAACTCAAGATAAGCTGATTTTCCCCGAAAAGTTAAACTGTTTACACATGTCGGCCTAAGCAATGACAACGCAAATTTGTAACCCGTCCAAATAAATCAAGCAGAACACATTGGTTCTCATAGCTCGTGAAATTGAAACAAATTCCTTTCTATTTTCAACTTCTTAAAGCGACAGTGCACGACGAAATAAGGCACAGGCTCCTCTCTTTTTCTTTATTATTAACTTCACGTTTCAAAAATATTTCATCAGCCAATTTTCAAGGCTTGATTTAACATCATCATCCTAAAATTCTCACATTTACTCCAAATTCCACCAGCCTACGATTACAACATCCACATTTAAATGATTCCCATATCTGCAATTATAAACTGGACAATTCAGATTGGATCGCTGCTAAACTGCAAGATTTATTCGCCCTTAAATCTTCGCTACCTATATTTCAAGCCTACAACTTAATCTTTGAATTTCAAAACAATGCGAATTTATTTTAGCTAAATGCTCATTTGCTCCGTTTTAACTTTAACCGATGGAATAATCAAAGGTATATCTCCAAAGTGTTAATTGTTCCGAGGTCAACTATGGTGACTGGCACTGCAGCGAGGGGAGCTCGAAATCCCATAGATTTGAAAAGGAGCTAAGTAGAAGCTTGAGATCAGCTATTTCAGATTTATTTACAAGGCTTCCAGCATTGTCACCGCGCAGCGGGCTGTCTGTTGGAGATAACCGCTATTTGGCCTCTTTCCAATTAAAATACGATGTTTCTGGATGAGCTTGAGGGTCTATTGCATCTCCATCCGATTCCACGAGTTCCGCCTTTCTCCTCCTCAGCTTTCACCTTCTCGTCTTACGGAATGTTGCCTTTGCCATGGCCCTTTGTCTTGTGGACCACCCTGTGCCCTCGCAAGTACCGACCATGTCAAGCCTGACGCGTTTTCAAAGCTCCCGACAAGTAGTGGGTAGCCATTATGCAGTTCTTGAAGTTTAGTTTGCTGGCCTGATGCGGGAAACCAGCCGGGCTCCCCTTGAGATGATATCACTTTCTACACTTACTCCTCCTCAGCTTTCACCTTCTCATCTTCCGAAATGTTGTCTTTGCCATGGCCATTTGTCTTGTGGACCATCCTGTGCCCTCGCAGATGTTTTACAACTGACCTCGAGGCTCCTCAGGCACTCCACTCATCTGATTTACAGTGTGCTCAGCTTATAATGTTTAAACGAGCTGCCGGTTTTCACCGTACCCTTTTGGCAGTATCATCAAAAGAAAATACTCACCGAACTGAAGTTATGTCCCAACCCACGAGAGCAAATGGTATACCTGTCACTAATCTGCTGGCGATGTTCAGCTCTTTAACTTGTTACATAGAAACTTTCTACCTTTCAACTAACCAGACAATGTATTTCGAAGATTAAAATCAGCTGGTTTATTGACTTAGCTATAGCAAGCGCAATAGTACGCCAGCTTGTGGCCAGACAGAGATTTGGTACATAATTTTGACAAAGGTCTACTTTCATGTTCGATTACAAGTAACCAACAATTAACCAATCAGAGATGCACATTTGTATGAAAGTCACCGATGTCCATTTACAACTATTGATTAGGTTTCGTTGTTCATTACGAAATAGTGCACGTCTACTTAATAATAATGTTCGGCTGACTCCAAAAAGTACGACGTGCACAACAGGCGGGAAAACTGGAGATTGTTCTGCCGCCTTTTTGGGCGTACTTATTTCTTTGGAATCTCCCACACTTCGTGTCCCACAGATTCCTTCAGAGGGAATCTCGCCAGTTGGCGGGGGGGGGGGGGGGGAGGGGGGGGGATGCGGGGACGGCAGTCCTTTCCAGCTGGAGAAGCCGGAATCAGTATGCTAAGCAGCAGAATGTCCATGTGACGATCTGCCAGTGTGAAGGTCGGCAGAGACGCACTTTACCTTTCGTCGCAAGCCTCCCAAATGCTGACGTACCAATTGTTTCCAAACCCAACCACTTAATCTCTGGCATACCCGACGCCCCGCACGATCCAAAGTTTATTTGATTCCCCGCATGCAGAGCCCCACGCTCCACCACTCCCCACCCCCGACCACTCCTCTGCTATGTGCAGCCCGGATCAGCCCCCAGCAGTGTTGATCGCCTGCTGCCTCCCAATCCCACCGATCCCACTGCAGAGTGCGCAGCACACCTCCTTACCACCACCACCAATGATACGCCAACCCCAGTCCGCTGCGTCCACAGTAAGCCCTCGGGTTCCGCTCCCTTGCTATTGTGTGGTGCCCGTTGGGCAGTATCAGGCTGCACAGTGGAAGTGCCAGGGTGCCAGGCTTGCAGTACCAGGTTGGCACTGACTAAGTGGCACCCCTTGCCACTGCCCACCCGGGGAAGGGGCTCAATGCCCTCTTTCCCCACCAACATGGTGATCTGGTCTTGTCCCCGTTGATGGGACCAGTTGTATGATATTGTTTGCGAGTCCCACTTCAGGCCCTGCACTGATGTCTCCCAGCCCACTGTTCTACACGAGCAGCGCAGCGGGCCTGGAGTATCGCACACAATATCATCAATCAATGATAATGGTAGCCGGAATTCTCCGGCCGTTCACACCAGCGAGATTCTCCAGTGCAGCCGGCAGCTCATCCGCTGCCCCGGGTTTCCAGCCGGCAGAGAGTGATTTCAATGGGCCTTCATTGACAGTTGCGGGACCAGAGAAACTCGCTGCCACAATAAATGCGGAAAACATGCCGGAAAATCTCACCCATCATGTCTGCCTAACTGGATATATACGTAAATAGCACTTCTGATTCCATTGTTCCATGCTCTGAGGGTCATATATGAGCTGCAGCTGCACATCATTAAATTACTTTCTGTGTGGAACCTGTGTAACTAGAGCATCTCTTGCAATTGTGAGTGGTCCATGACAGGACTGGGGCTGCTTCAGTCTAGACCTGCGGTATTTCCCTCAGCAGCTTGTGTGATTTTTAAGCTTGTGTGGTTATTAACCTTTTCATTGTCATGGCGATATCCTACATTACTCCCTTTCAAAGTTGACAGAATGCACTGTCATCTCATTACTGTGGCCACATGGTGGAATCACCCGGCGCATATTGCCAGAGCCCAGGTCATGAATGATTACTACAAAGTCTTGAAAGGCTAATGCCATGGTTCTCAACTGCTTTCAAATGTCAGTCAACCCTAGCTCTTTTTTCATATCGTCAGCGCCTGGGCTAACTATGAACCAAATGGCCTCTTTTTGACTTATCAATTAACTACATTATGAAGAATTTCACTAATTGGTTAACAGGACCGTAAGTCAGGAACTATGAGTGTATTAGTGAGCTTTAATTAAAGACCTAAAGCTGCATTACCTCCGCATAGATGCCTCTCAGAAGTCGGACACTCTCCATTGATTCGGTCGACTGTCAAATAACTGCATGGTCAATAGGCTTCAATGTAGCCACTGGTTTGCTTAGAATGTGTGATTGACTCATAAGTTGGCAGATCACATTGTCTTGTTCCATGGTTTGCTGAGGTGACATGTTCACACAGGATGAACATATTTGACTGCCTGAAGGTTATCATAGTAATCGGAAGAAGCTTACTGCTTGTCAAAAGTGGATCATAATGACCGTATGAAGATGCTTATTTATTCAGTCAACTGTCAGTTATCGGGCGAATTCCCCCAATTGGATGAGTCTCTGTAGAATTGCTTTGAGTTTGAGAGGATATGTCAACAGCAAATGGATTTGCTCTCTGAACTTGGCCAAAGTGATCAAACAAATTAATGTGTTTGTGCAGCAATTTAAATTGAGCATCGTACCTCCTACAGCTTGTAATATATATGCAGAATCGCTGATGGAAAATAAAATTTTACCTTCACACATACAAATTGTAAAACATTGACTGACCAAAGGAGAATAAAAGACCAGATATAGTGAAGAGTAAAATCACATGCTTAATTCTGCTCTCCATCTCTGGATCACTGTTATTTCCATCCATGCACTGAGCCATCAGTCCCTTACGGACTCTACTTGTTATTAAAATATGTCTGACTGTCAGAGCATTGGTCAATAGAATTAAACCAAATGGGAGCAATGGATTCACAACCTTATCAAATCATTGAAATCCAACCCAAATGGGATCAATGTAAGAGCTTAACTTTGTTTGACAGCCCCACGGTACATTTTTGTACATGAATATAGTTGTCATTTTTAAAGTAGAAATGTATATTTTTTAGAAGGATGAGAACGCCAGTTGCTGCAAGAAAAACATCCGCAGTTTTCCCAGTGCAATGCTTTGTTTTCAGCTTCTGGCAACAAATGGCCATAAATCGATCAAAAGAAAACATTACAGTGAACCAAACAGACCATTCCGTGGCTGCACCCATCAGAACAGTCTTAACACTACACACAGGGGTGATGTACAGGAAACTAACAGGAAAATAATATTCATTGATGTTGGTAAGTAAAACCACAATGATAATGACCAGTAGATCTGCTGTTGCCATTGCGAGGACGTAACGAGTAATACAGATGGAGAGGTCACATTTTTTCTGGGACAGGAGCAGAATGGCCAGTAAATTAACTGCAATAAAGAGACGACGTAAGATTTCTTGCATGAGTGACCATCTTCTATTGATCGACAGAAATCTGTTCTACCTAATCATCAAACCCCTTTGCAGAGACAGAAATACCCCAACCTTCCTGGTCTTCCTCGAATCCCTCCATGCACAGTACCATCCTGCCCTTCATTAACTTTGTCATCCGACACTCCCTTGGATGCTCATTTCAGACTCAAACTGTTACAACCTTTACTTACTCTCCAGAGAATTGCGCAGAGAGCTTGTAGCTGAGAGCACATTTGCAATGGAGGGACCATTGCACTGAAAAAAGGTTGTGTTCTGTATGAGTTAGACTGCAGAGTAAAAGGTACCGTTCTTTAAGTAGAATTTCACTCAAGTGTCCGGTTGTTCTCTGGCGATGCAATGTGCAAAAGAGGAAAATAGGAGGGTTTATCCACGGATTCCTTTGCCAAAAAATATCTTCCTAAGGAATGTGGATATCATGGTGGCTTTTGATTGCACTGAGAGCCAATAGAGTTTTAATAAAGTATCACATAAAAATCACTTCAATTGTATTTGTGTTTAGTGCTGAAAGAGGAATACCGGCCAGGCGGATATAAAGTTGGCTGCATGATCGGAAACAGAGAGCAGTGCTGAACAGCTGGAATGGAGGAATGTGCATTCTGGGAGTCCCAAGCGGCCGCTAAAAGGATCACGGGTTTTTTTGTTCAACATGAATTAAGTGCAATTATGCATGCCAAAAACATGCTGAAAATTTGACAAGTGTTGTGAAATATAACCACAATATTGCTAGAATTCGAGATGTCTTTGACAAGCTGATCGAATGGGCGTTCAAGCGCCAAATGCAATTTTATTCAGTGAACGGTGGAGCCATATATATTGGTGCGAATAATGTGGGGAGATAAAAATATCTGGTGAAGGTATAATGCGAACGGTGCTGCAGACGCAGTCGATCCGAGGTGTCTGCCCGATTATCTTAATCTGAATAATTACAGCTATCCATGATATCTACCAGTTACATTTAGAAGTCTGGTTCAGACTCAACGGAATCATTGCGTGGAGTTGGCCGGATCAAATATTTGAACGGATTCAAAAACATGAGGACCGCAGATATGATCCAGGAGAATGGTTAGAATGATGCGAATCTTCAGTTTTTTAGATGGACTGGAGAAGTGTCGACTATTTTATTGAAGAAGTGAAAATGAGATGAGGTTGGATAGAAATATTGAAAATAATGCGGTGTGGAAACATAGAAGCTCCTCCCTTTGGCAGACGTGTGAGGAAAAAGAGCACAAATTCAACTATTTAACAAAAGAAACAACGATGCTCGGGAAAATATTTTCCGTGAATCGAATTGTATAAGTGAAATGTAGATGACACGCCTTGGGGTGTGGCGCTCTCCGAACTCGTCTTCCGGTGACAGAGTCATGTCAGGATGGGAAAAATTCCTTTAGATTGGGAACTATTTGATACACGTTGGATTATCAAATTGTGATTGTGAAGTTGACGTGATGAAACTAGAAGAGTTCCTTGTGGTCCCATGAAACCAGCCATGCGCCAATGGCAGAACAAACTCGATTTCCATTGCATTTGTTCTCTGCCACTCCTCTCTGCTTACCCCCAACAGGAAAAAATAACTGTTCCGATTTCCAACACTAACACTGGCCAGGTGAAATGGCTGGGATTCACTGAAGCCTGCTCCTTTTCATGTTGCAGGGATCCTGGACGTCAGCTGCATGGACTGTCCAGAGCTCAATGCAGAAGAGTAAGGTGGACACACTGGAGGAAATGAAAGCCAGGCATAGAGTATATTCTGCAGAGATTTTTCTAGTGCGCATATCAATCAGTGAACAACCAAACATGTAACGGCGGTTAGGTGTTCATGCATATTTAGCATTCTTAACCATGCATAGGTCGTATTAATTGCCCATCTCTAGTGGCATTGATTAAACGGCTCTGCATGCTAAGGGGACAGGGTTTTTCACCGTGTTAAGGAACATCCTTCATGTTACTGGCAGTTTGATTTTTTGGGAGACACCTGTAAGTAGCTGTACAACTGAATATCCTGTCCATCATACTTGCTACGTCTCCGATGATTACTGTCCATTTCCAGGAAGAAGAACCGCTGAAAGATTATGTTTCCTGCAATATTTTGTTGCCAACTATTAGAGGTGATGCAGAAGAGCAGAAGAAGAAATAAGCCAGACCATCCGAGCGTCCCACCCAGATCTTGGATCAACGGACAGTGTCCAGCAGCTGTATGGTTTGGTGTTATTAGTGCTGGTGTGTGTGCTTTCCTGTGGGGTGTAGCAGGTTCGATTCCTGGCTTGGGCCACTGGCTGTGTAGAGTCTGGACATTTTCTCGTGTCTGCGTGGGTTTCCTATGGTGCTCCAGATTCCTCCCACAATTCGAAAGACTTGCTGGTTAGGTGCATTATTCCCGTTAAATTCTCCTTCAGTGTACCCGAAAAGGCGTGGGTCTGTGGCGACCACGTGTTTTCATAGTAGCTTCATTGCAGTGTTGATGTAAGCCTACTTGTGACATGAATCAATAAACGTTTAACATGTTGGTTGCTGCGAAGTGTTTTATAGGTTTGGGCTGCTCAGCTGAGGTTTGTGGTGTTTGCGTGTGATGAGGAAGGTTTTCGTGGGTGGGGATGGTTCGATGGGACTTTGTTGCATTTTGAAATGGGGTGAAGTGATTGACCGCAATGGACTGATTCCGGCAATGGATCGATATTGTCTTTTTTCAAGGAAGGACGTTAACAGTTTGAAAATATTTATTTGCAAAGAGTTTAACGGTGGGTTTGGAATCCTTCGAAAAGGGATTAGCTTGTTCTTGGGAAATGATTTTTGAAACAGCTCGTTGCCAGTGCGTGCTAAAAATGTGTCCTTAAATCCTGTTATAAATGTATTAGAAGAACGACAGCGGCTCAGAGACTTCTGAATGTTTTGTTTTTCATTCAGTCATGTGAGGTGGGTAGCAGATGAAGCACATATTTGTTTCTCATGCACGAATTGGATTGTAATGTTTTTTTCTGAGGGGAGCAAATATTCATTGATACAGGTCTGTCGTGCCGTGTCCTCCAGGCAAACTGAGGATAGCAGATTTTCTCCACAAAACGGTGGGGTTTGGAGGCGTTCGTTGAGGCAGGGAAGGGGCGGAGCCATGGAGTGAGATAACAGAAAACAACTGGGGCATGACAGTGGAAATTAGGTGCTTTGTAGAGGAGAGAGACACAAGTTAACTTAAACAATTGCCCGATAAAGAATGGGACCTGGGATTTGATAGATGATTTGTATGAGACAGTGAGAGAAAATCACCAATCAAAAGCAGCAAGGACTGAATTTATATCACCAAGGACTAAGTCATAATCTCACTAGCACTTGGTTGGTCATTTCCTTGGCACGGGGTCCGTATCCATTTGAGTTTATTGTATCTCTTAACGTGTAGCAACTCATAAAACAGAATGTTCATCACACTAAAATGTAAAGATACTGAGAAGAATTGACACTATGAATGCTGCGAACATGTTTCCCATTCGGCAAGAAAACAGGATGATTGAACACGGTTTAAAATGAGGGGAACCATTTGAAAAAAAGATCGGAGATTAGTAGATTTTATTTCTCTCTCATAGTATTCATGGTCTTTTGGCTTACCTTTCCCAGAGATAAATGGCCACAGAATCAATGAAAAAAGGCTGTGTTAGATAGCTTGTTGATTGGCAACGAGACAAAGGCTCAATCGGTTAATGCAGGAAAGGGCAGAATCAGTTCCTCCATTATCTTAGCAAATGGCGGAACTGGCTCCAAGAGCCGAACCGTT